>NW_022436972.1:8092187-8258907 GCF_009761245.1 Sapajus apella | reverse complement strand
CATGTACGTGTGTATGCGTGTATGCGTGCGTGCATTGCGTGTGTGCATGCATGTATGTGTGTGCACACAGGTATGTGTGTGTGCGTGCATGCATGTACGTGTGTGTGTGCATACATGCATGTCTGTGTGAGGTGGCAGTGTTCTGACCCTGTGGCTCCTGGTAACGATGATGTGGTGATAGAACAATGATGATGATTGTGGAATATAAGTGACATTTTAGCTAAACTAAGCCCTTTTTTCTTCCTGCAGAGGCAAAGTTCTGCATCTTCTTTTGCCCGTCACTCTTGCTGATGTCTCATGTATCTTAAACTATCATTTCGGCATTCTATCTCGGCCATGTGCCCTTAGCATCCTGTTCCATAACACTCGTGGAACATCTTGACTGCCCTGTGAATTGACCCAGCAATTATGGCCAAATGACTTAGGAATGCTCCTGTACATTATAAACACATCAATGCGCATGTTGATGTGATAATGATAAAATTACACTTTCCCGCTTTCAGTAGCTTCCAGAAAGTCACTTACAAAGGGATGCTTTCTGGTCTAAGGTGAAACTCCTCAATCACTAGTCCCTTCAATGTCTGGGGTCCGGGGAGCTGGATGGATTGGAGCCCAGAAGAATGGTGTCCTTGCCTTGGTCTTACATTTTGCTAATTCTATGAGAGACATTAGCACAATATTATTAGAATCCTCCAAGAACCTTCCACCTGTTGAATTGACACTAATTGTTTATGTCAGCAGATTCCTTTTCTCTAGGATAAAGGCTTCCACTTGCTGCAGTTGCAGGTCGACCACTCACATGTACTTAAAGGGTTACAGTGCAGAAGCAAAGAAGAGTCAAAAATCCCAGTCTCCACCTTTCACTCCCCATTGATATGATGCTCCCAGTTCCCTGCAAATTGACTCTCTAATGACATCAGTATCACTCAAGCACTGTCAACACTTCAGTTTGGTAGAGTCTGTGGGCTAGAGTGTGTCTTGGGAGTTTAAAGAAATAAGAGGTCAAATCCAAAAGGAAACTTCTTTTTGCTAGAGACTGATATATTTTGGAAAGCATGTAGGAGAGTTCACTGGAGTCTTTGCCTGAAGTTTCAGAATTTTAATAAGCAATATTGCTTTCTTTATTTCTTATACGACTGGTGGTATTTCTCTACTACATACCTGATTCTTGTCAGTGGTGGAAACACACGATAACTGTCCCAGCACTACATGTGTCCGTGAAGTCTGTGAGACTGTTCAGCTAATTCTGTGTTTGCAGCTTGGACAATGTTACACAAGAAAAGAGAATTTCTCTGGACTGTAGATTTTTCTCTTCTCTAAAACAAAAAACAGTGAAAGCATGAGAGAACAAAGAGACAGATTCTGCCTTTTGTTCACACATTCATTCACCAAACATTTAATGAGTGAGCAGGGAGTATGTAAAAAAGATACAGATCAGTTCACCAAAAACTTCACAGTAGAGTAATAGAGGCCTAGAAACAATGGACTTTTACAGATTAGGGCAAATGTGTAGTGGGACTATTACAGTATGCCAAAGATCACACTTTCAGGGATACATTCTGCTTGGGAAGGCATTTAGGTCTCCCGAAAGAAGAGACTAATTTGGCTAGCCTTGAACAATGAGACAATTAGTAAGATTTGATCCAGTGGAGCTGCAGGAAAGCAAAAAATAAAAAGGGAGTAAGTGAAGGTTTATGCATGTTTAAGGAACTATGGACACAGATTTTGCTATACAGACTGTATGGGTGATGAGGAATGTCAGTGGGTGGGAGGTGACAGCATGTGGCACAAGATCACTAAGGACACCGAATACCATGCTAAAGTGTTTGGTAGAATGGAAAGTAAAGTGATTGTTTTTCTTTTAAGCTTGAGAATAAAATGACAGGCACAAATGCTGTAATCCAAGATCATTCCTTAAAAGACAATAATTCTTGGTTGGATGTCCCCCTAATGAAAAATAAAGAAAAAGAAATAATGTATCACATCGTCTGTCTCCAGTGCACCGTGGGACCCTAGAGTAAGTCTCCTTAGTGAAGTGTTGGCCTCATCTGTTCGTATTTACCTCTGTGACTGGTGTTTGAATTGGTTTTTGAATCACCCTGGCATTGCTTCGTCTTTCCAGACAGCTATTCTTTTGAAGCATCCTTGCAAGAGATGCTTCTCTACTTATCTAGACAGAGCATACACTTGTCAATCAAAACATAAATAGCACACAAGCAACCCGCATGTCCAGAGGTTGGAGGAGAGACAGGGCTACCTTCCCACTGATGACCTGCCAAGTGTAGCATGACTGGGCTCTTTTTTATCATTCTGAAATCGCAGAGAGGGACCCCAGCATGAAAAGCTCTGTTTCTGCCCTCCATCTTTTATACCCATCTTTTACTATTCTAATAAGAAAACTCTGAAGGGCTTCAAAGACTACAAAATTACTGCACCACAGTTTTTTATCTGCTTTGTGGGGGCAACTGACTGTGCTTTTCCATGGCCTAGCATTCTTCTATATTAGCATTGGATTTTTTTTTTTTTTTTTTTTTTTGCCTCTGCCCCTGCAAATGGCTAGGCCTGAAGTTACTCATTATTCGAATCATTGAGTCCCTTTCTTTAGTAAGCTACAACACTAGAGTTTCTTGGGGTGTGAGAGATGATCTCTGAGGACAGTCAGTGGGTGGCTTCTATTCACAGTGTTGGAATCAGAGCTGTCTTGCTTGCCAAGAGGGAGATTGGAGCTTATGCAAAAGCTTCAATAGGGGTTATACTGGCCCAGATGCATTACTTGGAATGCCTGGGATGATGTGAGTGTGACTCCTTCTGGGCCTCATGCGCTTTCTCCCTTTACAAAGAGTGACTGGCTTGCAGATAGATTTGGCAAAGCAGGGGACATGGAGCACCACCAGGACAAAAGTGTTTCTGGTTCCTATTTGTTTTCCTGTCAGGTGCTGCTGGGAGATCTGTTCCCCCCAAACTACTGCCAACTATGTGAACTCTAGTAATTTGGAAGGGAAAATAAATTACTGGCAAATCCAGCACAGCAAATTGTGGGCTAATAGCGAAAGCCGGAGATGACTCTGTTAACGGTTCTTGTACAGCCTTTTGCCAACTGAGGGAAGAGTCGCATCTGAATCCTGAGAAGCTAGACTTGGGGCAGGGGCAGAAAGTCCAGAGAAACTGCAAAAGATGAAGGTTTTGTTTCCACCACTGAGACTTTTTAAAAAAAACAAAACAAAAACCAAAAAACCAAAAAACAACAAAAACCTAAGCCCAGTGTCTTTTATGGAAAACAAAATGATAAGATCGGACACTCAGGCCGGGCATGGTGGCTCATGCCAGTAATCTGAGCTCTTTGGGAGGCTGAGGCAGGAGGACTGCCTGAGCCCAGGAGTTGGAGACCAGCCTGGGTAATATAGGCTCTGTCTCTATGAAAAAAAAAAAAAATAGCTGGGTATGGTGGTGCATATGTGTAGCCCCAGCAACTCAGGAGGTTGAGGTGAGAGAATCACTTGGGCCCAGGGGGTCAATCAAGGTTTCAGAGAGCTCTGATCACACCAGTGTACTCTGTTCTGGGTGACAGACCAAGACCCTGTCTCAAAAAAAGAAAGAAAGAAAATGATTGAAACTTCAGAAGCCTTAGTGCTTTGAGAAATGGTAGAGAAGAAAAATTTACAGACTATATGGTCACATCTGCCCTTACAATTTCACAGACCTTTCTCGTCAGTTTCTTTGGCAAAGAAGAGAGATGTCACAATAATTCAAATGTGTCATTCTTTGGCTCTATCTCGCAGAAAAGTGGTAAAGTAGGAGTTAGATGCTGATAATGTCAGTTCTCAGGATGCATTGCTGTCATTGACTAACCAACTCTAGCCAATTTTTTCTATGTGTCTTTAGGTGTTGAATATAACTGTGTTATGTTCAAGCACTACATTGTTACATTTGTATATATGTACTTACCTACATACAGATCAGGAATATCTGAATTCTCTTGAACATTTTACTCATAGGGAGAAAAAAACGTTAGTTTCTGTTTGTCAGGGAAACTCTTCACCTGTTATTAGTTTATTCATTCCATCAGTAAATATTTATTGAATACTTACTCTGTGTCCATCACTGTATTAGGTGCTGGGGTTACGGCAGTGAAGAAAACCATCGCAGAGCTTATATTCCAGTGGGAGGAGACAATCAACAAGTATATAAATAAAGTATAGATTTATATGTGTGATGATGGTGATGCATGTTAAGGAGGAAAATAAAGCCGGAAAAAGGAAAAGGGTGTTCCCACTTTAAGTACAGAGGGGAGGAAAACCTCAGTGTTCAGGATTTGCACAAAGATTTGAGGCAAGCAAGGAAGCAGTTCATGTCGGGGAGAGCTTTGCAGGGAGAAGGAATGGTCAGGGCAAAGGCTTGGAGTCTGGAGAGTGCCTGGGCAGTTTGAGTTAGGGCAGGAGTCCAATGTGGCTGGAGCAGCATGAACAAGGAGAGAGTGCTGGTCTGGAGAGGAGATCGCAAGGTTCCCGGCAGGGTAAGCCAGCAGTGGAATGCTGTGTGGGCCTTGCAGGCATTCATAAGGATTTTGGCTTTCATGCTAAGGGGGTGGGAGGCCATGGAGAACATTGTATAACTTCCTTTTACAGGGATCATTCATGCTGCAGGGTGTCAAGGGCAGAACGAGGGAGATGAATTGCAAGAATCTAGGTGAGAGGTGATGGAGGCCTGGCCTGTGGTGGAACATGAAGGTGGGGAGATGGAGTTGGATTGTGAGGATGTTTTTAACCTGTGTGAATGTATCACTGAGGTAGGTATGGTCTGGAGAGGCAGACCTTGGGAAAGGCTGAGGATAATTCCTAGAGGGGAACTCTGCAGAGGACCATCCGCAGTCAAAGCAGTCGAAGGCTGGGCAAATGAGCGATTTGGTCCTCAAGGGGGATCGGGACGCAGTATCCACGACATCGATTTCCACATTTTCTAGTGAGGTAAATAGAGTTAAGATTATTATTCCCATTTTACAGATAAGAAAAATAAAGTTTAAAGAGAATTCACCACTCAAACTCTTAAGGTTTTAAGTGATGCCTCTAAGCTGCAGGCAGGTCTTCTAACATGTCCTGATAACATTATTTTCCCAATCACCTAACTCCCGCCACCCCCACTACCTGCTTGCCCCAGGTGCCTGCATTTCTAAGTGAAGCCCCAGATGATACCGGCAGTGTTGAAGTGCTGACTCTTAGGGTGAGTGTGAATAAATGCCATGCCCTCATGTGTGATCAACCTGTAGATCTTTGTCCACGAACATGGGTGTGAGCTGGCACACACCTGAATGTGTGATGGGCTGTGCACCCAGCCTCTCCTTTCCTCCCTCCTTCCCTCCCTCCCTCCCCTCCTCCCTCTCTCCCCCCTCCCTTCCTTCCTTGACTAGCTTGTAATAATACATTTTGTATAATAATAGTACATTTTGTGCTCAGTAAAGTACTACATGCTCTTTATGCTATTTCCTATGTATTTATTTTTTAAAAATATGAATGAAAAAGCTAGTGCAAGGACCCGACTTGGGGGAAGAGAGTTTTGAGGTGGGAGACATTTGAACAAGCTTCTTCTGAGATGCCCGTGGGACATTTAAGTTGAAAGACACAAGGCTCCAGCTCAGAGGGGCCTATGCGGAGACTGTGTTTGGAGTTTCTGAACATTCTACTCTGAAAATGTGTCTCCTGCACCTGTGACTGATAATCAGTGCATCGGTTTCCTATTTTACCTTATCCTTCCTGTTGCTTCTAAGTGGGTGTGAATGTATCAGGTAAGTTGAACAAACGAGAATCAGGTCTAAAACAAGCACAGCTTTATTTTGCCTCTCATTACCCCATTAAACTTGATGTGGTGGGGCTTTTCTTCCTTCAGTCCTGGATGCATATTCTGGCAATCCCAGAACCTTTCTTTCTATTCTTAGAAAATGTGCATCCCCATGGTGACATAGGTTGCAGGTATAGACTCAATTTCAAACATTTAATGTCCAGTCCAAGCTCTTATTCAGGATGTCTGACTCGGCTTCATGTTAAAGCATCAATCTTCTCCTGGCACCAGCTTGGGTCGGTCTGGAGGCAGGAGAGGAGGGGGTAAAACACCTCATCTCACAAGCTTCTGCTTCCTGCCTTGGGAGGAGGAAGAGAAGGGAGGCTAAGAGAATGGGGCAATTCTTTTTTTTTTTTTTTGGATACATTAAGTTCTGGGGACATGTGCAGAACATGCAGAAATGTTAGATAGATATACACATGCCGTGGTGGTTTGCTGCACCTATCAACCTGTCATCTACATTAGGTATTTCTCCCAATGTGGTTTATACCCTGGGCCTGGCAGATGTCTGGTTCCTTCCGTGGACTGTGTTTGAGCTCCTTGTAGGTTA
The DNA here is from genome assembly GCF_009761245.1 of Sapajus apella. Classification (NCBI taxonomy): domain Eukaryota; kingdom Metazoa; phylum Chordata; class Mammalia; order Primates; family Cebidae; genus Sapajus; species Sapajus apella. The sequence goes on along the minus strand of NW_022436972.1, from coordinate 8,252,525 downwards.
TAGTTGGACTACCTCACCTGGTTTTACCTTAAGAAAGGATAAGCCTCTATTCTGAGTAGCCTTGTGGCTCCTTCCTCAGCCCAGGGGCATTGGTAAGACCCTCACCCTCCATCCCCCAACCAGTCTCCTTCTAAAGACATCTCCTTGCCCTTCCAGGCAGCTCTCCTCGCTAGAACAGGGCCCAAGTACTCACGTGGACTGTCCCTTTACCCTGCCCGGCCCACGCTTGGCGTGGCACAGCAGTGCGGCCCACGCCCCAGCAGTGTGTCAGCCCTTCTCGTGTCTGTGAGATTTCCTGTGCAGGAGTCAGGCTCATCCACAGTCTCTTCAGCTTCCTCAGGGAATGGGGTGCAAGTTCCTCCACTTCAAATTTTCAGGGGATGCAGGCCAAGGTCTCCAAGGAGAGGTAGAAGCTGCGTGCCCCTAGGGAAGTCTCTTCTGCTCCTCCTGTGCTCTCATTTGATAGAGGAGCGATGGGTGATCACCCTCCTTCCATGACATGTTGCTTCCTTGTTCCTCACACCCATGGGTAAAAATACCCTGAAGTGAGAAATCACAAAAGTGACATTAGGAGGCTGCTTAGGCAGCAAGCTTGAGGGAGGTCGTGAAGCTTCTGGAGGAAGGAACAATGTGGCCTCCCCAAAGGAAGGAGCCTCCAGAGAAGCTGGGGAAGGGAGTGAGGAAGCAGTCATTTGTCATTTCTCCCTTTACCTCAAATAACCAGGGATGGGGATTTGGTGGCACTGGCTTCCTGCCTTACTCTGTGCCATGATGTTCCCCAGGCTGGGGAATGCCTGTGCCCCAAGGAGCAGCTGGCCGCGTGGAGAGGCTGTGGGCTGCAGGTGGGCCGAGGTCTTGCCTCCCAGAAGGTCCTTCTCACCCCGCTCACACTTGCTCCTCCAAAGCTGCTAGGTAAAGGGAAGCAGGTCGTTTTGTGGGTGGGAGAACCATTCTCAATTCCAAAAAAAAAAAAAAAAAAAAAAAAAGGAAAGAAAGAAATTTGCTTCTAAGGTTCCAAGAATTTCAGCTTGTAAGTCAGAAATTTCACACCCCAAATGAAATTGGCAGGAAGCCCAGAGCTCGCCATTTTCACTTTAGGTACTAAAATTCTCACATGGATTTACTTAAAGAATAACCAGAGTATTAAAGTGTCTTTTGGGCTTAAGATTTATTTGCATGTGATCCATTGGCATGATTATCTATTTACCAAATAAATTGAGAGTTGGTTTTGTTATTTTGAAGCTGTCTAGGAGTCGTATATTTATTTATTTCTAACGCTTTCTGTGATCAGAAAGCATTGATTTACAAAGAAATTGCATAGTTAATAATCTGTTGGTACATTTTCATAATGTCTTCTTCTAACTGGATGCACTGAATCTTAAGTGGCTAACTCAGTTGAATAAAGTAGTCTTACAAGGTTTAATCCTCTTCCACTGGCGATAGTAACGTTTAGTATTGTGACACTTCTATAGATTGTTGTGGGGCGTATAGAATAAACCTGGATATTGTTATATGTTCTTTGTCTTCTAGTATGTATGTGTGCATGCAGCCCATACATACATGCTCCAAGTACACAACTATGTTTTCACAAATGCAGTTGGTCCTCATTATTTGTGGATTCCCTGTCTGAGAATTTGCCTACTCATTGAAATTCATTTGTAACCTCCAAATCAATATTCCCAGCACTTCAGTCATTTGTGGACATGTACGGAGTGGTAAAAACTTCAAGTCACCGGAGAAGCACATTTCCAGCTGGGGTCAAAGATGGCTGTGCTGCCATTTTGTTTTTGTTCTCATATGGTAGACAAGTGTCCTCTTCACAGTCCGGTTAGTGCTGTGATTTTCGTACTTAAGGGATCTTTGTTGTTACTTTGCTATTCCAAATGGCTCCCAAGTGTAGCGCTGAAGGACTGTTTGACGTTCCGAGAAACAAGAAAACTGTGATGTGCCTCATGGAGAAAATGTTAGAGGAGTTTATACTGCTGTGGGCTATTAGCTCAATATTAATGAATCAGCAACACAGATTAAATAGGGTGTCTTAAATGCACATAAATCAAGGTTATGTATTGACTGGTTAATGAAAATGTGTGACTAGGGGCTTGTAGGAACATCATCCTGTGTTTTCTTTAGGAGCAAAGGTTCAGTGTTCACTAATTCAGAGTTCTCGATGACTTTCTAGAATATGACTCCCATGAGTAACAAGAAGCTACTGTATCTGGTCTTGATTGTTTCCTTAGAAGTGCCACCTCTTGTCACTCTGTCCTGTGCCAGCACTCCCATAGGTAAGCATCAGATACTTCATGGTTAGTGCCCTGCCCGTGAGGCTGGTATCCAGATGCTTTAACTAGCAGCAACATGGCCTTCTGCATAGTTCGCAACATACCTGCTCCTCATTCACCCACCACCAGGCCACCACATGTCACCAGCATCTCATGCATGGACTCCAGGAGAGCCTACTCCCTGGGCTTCTCATCTCCCCAGTCTATTCTCTCCTTGGCAGCAAGAGTCCAGAGTCACACACTACTCCAGGCTCTGCCTATTCTCTGTGCCCTCACCCAAGATCATTGAAGACTCATTTTTTTTTTTTTTTTAAATTTAAGGAGCCTGGGTATGTCACTACAAGGTTTTAAGCCAGGGCTTGGTCATACCTATGTTTTAAAATCACCTCTTTTGCTGCAGAGGAGAGAACAGATACCATGACGTATCGCATGCTTGGCTCTGGGAGTGCTGGCGTAGGACAGGGTGACAAGACATGCTGCTTTCCTGCTCCTATAGTGAGGATGCATGTGAGACTCAGAGGAAGAATAAGATACAGGGATTCCAAGCTCAGTTTCCACGTTTTCATGTAATTCTCCTTTAGAACTGCTTTCTTTGAATAAAGAGGTTTTACTGTTTTTCAGAATGTGCTTTGAAAAAACACACAGGGCTATGCTAATACCGATTATTTCACATTTTACAAAACCATACACATGCAGATATAAAATGTAGGTTTAGAAAATGTTAGTGGCTATTATGAATTTTTATGTGATAGAAAATGATACTATGTATATTCATATCTTCATGTTATAGCACCATTTTCTATTACTCTCTGACATGTTTATAGGATATAAATTATGTTGTTCCATTTTTTTGGAGATTTTTCTTCATGTTGATAAAAATTTTCAAAGGAATTTAATGTTCTGAAAAGTACTTTCCTAATTGCTTGGTGAAAGGTTGACAATAATCCATTTTTTAAAATCTGGAGATTAATGGATCTATACCTGCTTGAGGTAATTTTTACCTTAAAAAAGTCTAAGTTGGCATTTTCGCGACTTTTTAAAAATCACATTATTTATGCTAATGGATGTGTGGGAAATGAATTTGATGCTGCCCAAATACACCTTTTCCTTTTATACTGTAAAACTTTTAAAGTAGGGGCTTCAATGTAGAAACGGCCTGGGGTTGACCAGTGAGACAGATGAGTTTACAAAGTGAAAACATTACTTGAGATCAGAGGTTTCCATTTCCAACCTTTATTTCTCCTGTCAACTTATTAGATATTTATTTAATTATAAAAACCACATAAGGTTCTAGAAACACAAAGACAAATGGAGCATAGTCTTTTCCCTTTTTACTCTACTGTAGGAGATGGACATGTAAACGAACTAAATAATTAATGGTAGTAAGTTATTAAAGTTTCCATAAACTTCTATAAGAACACTGAGATAGAAAAAAAAAATTAGAAAAATTATCCAGATGAAAGGGCCACTGAAGGTTGGGAAGAAAAGTCAGGATTGGCCAGACAGATGGGACTGCATGTGCCAGAGCAGACAGGGATCAGAACACGCATTCTATTTGGAGAACTGCAAGAATTCGAAGGATGGTCAGGAGTGTGTGGAGGAAATGAAAATCTCTTATTAAAAGGCTCTTTCATTTCCAGAGTCCACATTTTGGCATAGAAAACCTTGTTGGGTATGCAAGGAGAGACAATAAGAATCAACTACTTGATATCATTCTCTTTGATATAAATGAATCAGACAATGAATAGTGTTGACAGTAGAAGAATGCATTTGGATTAAAATCTGATACTTGCTGGGATGTAGATGAAATATAAGGATCTGAGTTTCTTGAGAGGTTGCTTTCAAGGTTTTGATTAACCTGAAACATCTTCTGTAAATGGCTTATTTTCTTTCTCTTTATTTTCTTCTACAAGTTCAGACATAAAAGATCAATACTTTACCTTCTTCTTTTAGTTGTAAAAATAAGATTCTGTTGGATTTGACAGGCGAGAGGAAGCCAAGCTTAGACACTTTCTTTCTAAATTCCTGTTCAGATTAATGTCAATATATTCTTATAATCTAAGAATTAATTTTCCCTAGAAATAATTTTTTGCTATTTTAAAAATATGATAACTGATTCCAAAGTTTCTCATATATATTTTCAACTTCAGAATCACTTTCCAGGAGAAAGTCATTTGTCTACAAGAAGATTTCTGAAATCAAGCCTTCAATAATAAATAAATAAATAAATAAATAATAAAATAAGCTTGTAAACAGCTTACTTTAAACAGAATATTTCATAGAAAGCAATGTTAAGTATTAACTAAACCATATTAAATAACCATTTAAATGCCTGCCCTGATTATAAAATTTTAAAGATTTTAAAATTGATATCACGAAGAGCATAGGTCTCCTTACATGACCAAAAACAACATTCTATTATCACCAGGTTTATTAGCCTAAAAGGTTTTAGGCCTTCTTTTCCAAATTGGATTGTGATCAAACTCTTAAATAAATGAAACATCTTTTTTTTCTCTCTCTCTTCTTTAAGCTGTTCTGACTCTGAAGGGCTTGGTTTCCTTGGGTTGGAGCTGTTTCAACATCCTGAAATGAAACAACTAATTAAAGTGTTTTTGTTTTTGGCTGGAAGTCTTTCTTTTTCTCTGGCTGGAGTTCTGTCTTCTTTAGTTAAAGCCACTTCAGCATATTCCCATTTGTAAATTTCAGTGTGGAAAATACATTGGTTTGAGCAATGACAAAAAAAAAAAAAAATGAATGAAGCATTTGACCATTGATCATCTCCTTTGCTTTGCCTGATACCAAGGGGGATATGTGCCAAGAATCCATCGTCACTTTCTCACAACTTTATATGAATCAGGCCCTGTAATAAAATGTTTCCTTATGTGACTATTGACTATATATAATATTTTCTGCCCTATGTTTATAAGGGCTTGTTGAGTTTAGAAAAAAATAGTTTATTTTATCAATATTTTTAAAGAGCCCATATTTGCCAGGTTTTGAGGCTGTAATGCACTTAGATCTGATTTTTTTCTGTTTATGATTTGCCCTCCCCAGGACACTGTAACCTCCTTTACTGAAGGCCTATGACTTTCTTGCTCCCTATTGAATCACTCAAGTAGGGCAGAGTGTCTGATTCATGGTTAAGCACTAAATAAATATTACCTGAATGAATGAATGGGCTGAATAAGAATAGTTTCTGCATTCTAAACAACACTGCAGTATATAAAGTTATAATCTATTGATCTAAGAACTAACAGAAAAATGCATGCCTAAGCATTACTTTGAGGAAGAAATAAGAGCTCCCTTCAAGGCCTGGGAGAAAGGGAGAGGGAAATATATGCTCAAAGGAAACCATGCACTTTATGGCCTGCTCAATTTGAGGTATTTGTAGGTCATGAGAAAGAGATTCCCAGTGGGTTTGGAGCTCAAGATAAAGTCTTCTAATTAAGCTCCTTGCTTAATCATACATATCTGATTATTATATATGAAAATATTATATATGTATATAATAATTATCCTAATATAGTGGTGGGGACACTGTGAGTACTAAATAATAGACGATTCGTGGGCTGATTAGATTTAAAGAACAACTATGTACAATTGTGTAGAATGACTTAAAACTGCTGTTGAGAGAGTGCAATGCAATTTGTAAAAATGCAGATTTCAAATAGCGGTTATAATCTCAACCCAAAACATAGCTGCCCATTTAGGAAGGGTTGTAGTCATGCATCAGTCATCTAACTTCTCTTACACACAGGAAGTGCCATTACTGCTAACAATTTATTCTATCGTGTCAGATGTTAGTAGAGAGGATTTGGGGGTGTTAGTATCCCTATTCTTTAAAAACTTGCAACATAATGTATACTTTTCCAAATTCAACATAAAAGAAGACAAGATAAGCAAAGAAATAGCCTTGGAAGAAGGGTCACCTAATGAGCTTCATGATGTGAAAGACGACCAAGAGTGAAGAGCCAAGGAAGCTCAGATACTTCGAGTTCAGCCCTGACTGATGGCCGTAGGTACAGTTGCTCTGTGTGTGCTGCCAAGTGCATAAAAGCAGCATGGACTTGCAGAGCCTCAGCAGTCTGTTTGCTAAGAAGGTGGTCTGGGTGGATATGAGTGCAATAGTTGAGTTTGGAAAAGTGAGGTGCTGGGAACTTAGGGGCTAGCTTAGTATTGAAGGAGGATGACAATGTGCTTGTGGCCAAAAGAAGTTGAGTCATCTAGGGCCCTGAAGAAGTAGTTTTTGAAGCACAGGGAAAAGAACCTGGGTGTTCTCTTTAGTGCAAAAGGAACTATTGAGTAAATATCCCCTTTTGCCAAGAAAAGAATGATGTAATGATGCAATCATCATATGATCAACTTTTGGGTTTAAAGATTTATCTATTGAATCAAGTCCTGCATTATTTTAAAATATGTTTCTAAGACAGAGTCATTCTGTGTGATCCAGCATGACACTGCCTACTTGAAAATTCCCCTTCATGTATATTGTGCTGAGAAGATGTATTCATGTCTTGACATGGGAATTCTGAGATCTCTTACATGCAAGCCTCAGAAGTCGGCCTCCTCTGATTATGCCAGTAGATCCAGGAAGTATGGGAGCTAAGAGTCCTGTTCCAATGACCTGTAGCGTATGGGCTATGTTTGTCTTCTCTGCTGTGATAGTCATCAATTATGTGTGCTTTAAATGCATACTAATCTTTCTTTTAGAAGAAGGTTAAAGGATGTCAAGAATGTACTTCTGCGCTCCAGCTTACTAAGGAGAATGAAAAATCCCTGGAGAAGATGAGTAAAGAAAGTAATTCAAGGAACATGCTAAAAATAAAAATACACTGTAAAGATGCAAGAGGAAGTACTGGGAAAATCAATACCAGTGTTAAGAAGTATAGGAGTGAATGAATGTGACATTGAGAAAAAAGATGAGGAAAAGATTATCACTAGTATGGCACAACATAAAACTTTGCTTGAAGAGAAAACAGTATGCTATTTTCCTGAAAACGTGAAGGAAGAATCATTTCCAAGCATTCGTGAGTAAGCAGACTCCTGTTATAACCCCAGGAGGAAGTGACTCCCTCCGAGCTCTGCCTCTCCACACACAGTGATGGATGGTGGTGGATGGCTACACACCACGGCCCTATGTAGTTCATAATATGAAAATGGAAGGAAGCCCTGACAAAATCCAGTGTCCCTTCCATTTTCAACCACCCAATGTATCTGTTTCCTGCATAACCACTTGGGGATACATGTTGCTGGAAAAGGGAACTTGGTACATAGGTCTAGTGATTTGGAAGGTCTGAGTGGGAAACAGATGGACTTAGAGGCTAGGATATGCAATTTCTTCTTCTGAACTCATGACTTTGAAAGGTAAGTGGAAAGATATGGAAAGTAACTGGATGGCAGGATGTATGTGGGAAAATAAAAGAATTTAGTCCTTGGGCATGTGGCTCATGGTAACAAATTATAAGGGGCAGATAATATCCTATGAAGATTAGGAAGAAAAAGTTCAGGAAAGTAGCTGATTTATCTCTTGAGAACAAGGACCATATTTTATTCATCTATGCATCTTCAGTTTCTACTACAGTGCTTAAAATGTGTAGTAGGGGCTTAAAATTATAAGACTTTAAGAAGAGGGAGAAGAAAATGTTAAGCAAAATAAACCATAAATTCCATTTATACAAATGATCATATATATGACCAACCCCCCTAAAAAATCAACAATTACAAATGGAAGTATAAAAAGAGCTTATTTTTTCTCGCAAGAAAACAACAGGAACACTGGTCAAAAACAGCAACTTATGGCTGAACTTGTAAACATCTAAGTGCAAAAGAGAGAAAAAGCAAAATGTGCTTGAAATGTTACTACAAGGAAGCAGAAATGATCTCATAGCTATCATTAAGTCTCAGTGAACCAAAATAATAGAAGACTACATACACCCTGTTCTAGAGAAATAGACTTGATGTGGGCTTGGGGGATAGCAAGGTATACCGAGGACATAATTCCGATCAATAGTGTGCTTGTGCAGGGGATATGAAGATGACTAAGACATAATGTATAATATCAAAGGCTTCACAGTCACAAGTAGAGATGGATACGTAAGATTTAACTAAAGTAAAAAGTGACACAAACTCTAACCAATACGTCTAAAGTACCACATATTTGTTTCCTAACAAAGTGCTATGGACTGAGTGGCTTAAACAATTAAAGTTTCTTGTCTCACTACTCTGGAGGCTGGAAATCTGAAAACAAGGCATTGGTAGGTTGGTTACTTCTGAGACTGCGAGGGAGAGTTTGACGTATGCCTCTCCCCTCGCCTTTAGCTTCTGGTGGTTTGCTGGCAGTCTTTGGCATTCCTTGGCTTGTGGATGGATCAAGCTAATCTCTGCCTTCATCTTTACACAGCATTCTCCCTGCTGTGCATGTGTGTGTCCAAATTTTCCCTTTTAATAAGGAGCACAGTCATACTGGATTAGAACCCACCCTAATTACCTCATCTTAAATTGATCATCTGCAAAGACCTAGTTCCAAATAAGGCTAAGTTCACAGGAACCGGGGATGATGACTTGAACATCTGTTTTGAGTCACAATTCCACCCATATCAGGCTTAAGGACATTGGAATCATTGTGGCATATAGTACAGTATGTCCAGCCTGCCTGTCAGATGAAGTAACAAGAGATTTTGAAGATCACTTTTAAATACAGAATTGATCCAAGGTGAGGAATAAAATGTTTGAGGAAGGAGTACTCAGGTAAAAAATTGTGTTTTTGAACACATGACTTGCTTTATTGAATTCGCTAATGACTCACTGACCATCTGCTGTGGGCCAAATGCCACATAAGATACCAGAGATGCAAAATTGATAAGACAGTCGCAATCTTCAGAATGCCTAATAAATATTTAATTTTGGCTGACAAATTTCTCTCTTAGCATGTAGAGCAAGTGCAGCTTTGAGTTGGGAATGAATTCCAGTCACCTAGACAGAACTTACCTCTGATCTTATAGGAAATTACTGAAAATTTAAGAGAAAGTAATCACATCATTGAGAGATCATTATTGTGAGGAAAGGAATGGGCCTAATCAGCCACATTCCCAGACTTTGAGAAAACAGATTTTTTAAAACTCAGGGAAATAATAGTTATAGTTCTATGACTAAGGAGCCCCATAGGATGCTGTGGTCTCTGCACGGAAACCTCATCCCATGAGCTGCCCCAGTCTCGGTGAGATGCCTGCCAAATTACCCGTCTCTTTCACAACCCTTGGATGTTGCCTTTCATATCCAGCATCTAGGGCATTGTAGAACTTGAATCCTTGTTGAGCAATTATAATTGCGAATCATCTGTTGCAAAAGAAGAATAGAAAATGCCAAAAAAAAAGTGGTTGCACATAGAGCTCTCTGTTTAAATCAGATATTGAGAATACAAAATCACATTTTGACATAAGATTTTGAAAGTGTGAAATGAGTTTTTGACATAAAAATTTTATAAACATATATGATGTTGCTTGTGGGCTTATAAAAAAAGAGAAAAAAATTAAAAATTTTAAAACATGAACATTTTGTTAGTTGTCCGGTTTGCATTCTTGGAAACAATGCTTATGTGAGTATGTTTTGTAGATGTGAGTTTTGGGTATTGGTCTGCCCATTTCTGTAGGATCTGCCTTTGACTCTCTCCAGTCTTACTTGAAATCTGTCTGTTCCGTGCTGCAGACAGAGTGAGCCACCTGCCATGCACATCTCATCTGAGTCTCTTCTTACAGCTCACCAGTGTCTCTCCATTGCCTTCACACTGAAGGTTGACTTTTCATGACTTTTTGTGATAAGGTTCAGCCTCAGGATTTACGTTTCATCTCTGGTCAAACGGGTCAAACTCAATAATTGACAGAGATTTCTCTTGCAACTTTGTCTGTGTGCATGTTCTTCCCTTTCCATCTTTCTTTTTCTTTTTTTTTTTTTTTTTTGAGATGGAGTTTCACTCTTTTGCCCAGGCTAGAGTGAAGTGGCACAATCTCGGCTCACTGCAACCTCTGCCCCCACCGGGTTCAAGCCATTCTCCTGCCTCAGCCTCCCAAGTAGATGGGATTACAGGGGCCTGCCACCACACCTGGCTAATTTTTGTGTTTTTTCAGTAGAGACCAGATGTCACCATGTTGGTCAGGCTGGTCTCAAACTCCTGACCTCAGGTGATCCGCCCGTCTCGGCTTACCAAAGTGCTGGGATTATAGGCGTGAGTCACTGCGCCTGGCCCCACCTTTCTTTATGTGACTCAATCTTACTTTCCGGGATTCCAGAAAGCCTCCCTGAATTCCCAGCCTGTGTGAAATGCCTCACTTTGACTCCACAGCATCCTGTGCATACCCCTAACTCAGTAGAGACATCAAAATGACCTCTTGCTGCTCACTTTCAGCAGAGGATAAGCTCCTGAGGACAGGTACATGTTTTTTTACCCGGGCGGCCACACAGCATGGAGGGCAGAACCTGACCTGTAACATGACAGGTTTAATATACACTGGATTTTAATGTTTATCACCATGGGGAATAAGCTATCTGTGTCGAGGGAGCCATCACACACATCACTAAACAGTGATTTTTTTCCTTTTTTTTTGAGACGGTGTCTCACTCTGTCATCCAGGCTGGAGTGCAGTGGCCCAAACTTGGCTCACTACAGTCTAAACCTCACATGCTCAAGAGATCCTCCCACCTCAGCCTCCCTAGTGGCTGCAAACGACAGGCATGCACCACCACATACTGGAAAAATTTTTTTTTTTTTTTTTTGTAGAGACTGGCATCCCTCTTTGTTGCCCAGGCTGGTCTTGAACTCCTGGGTTCAAGTGATCCTCCTGCCTCAACTTCTTAAAGTGCTGGGATTACAGGCATGAGCCACCATATCTGGCCTGATAATAATTTTTAATTGGTAAAATTTGACAGTTTGGAGAAAGAATGTGTGAGTGAATTGTGGCCCTTTCAGGATATTCTACGAAAGAGATGATGCATGTAGACTCTACTAAAACATCTTTACCCGATGTCCTAATAATGGCCTAATGAACATTCATGAAATTGAATGAAATCTAATCACCTATTTATTCATTAGTTCAAAAATTGCAATGTGCCAGTACTGGTGCTACAGAACCCAAGAGATCCAAGTTGAAGTTGATATGTAAGCAGAACATACACACGTGATACAATGAATGTTATAATAATTTTCCTCTTAATATGCTATAGGGTAACAGGAGGGGGAAGGCCTAAGAGAAGGTATACAGGTCACTTGCCTGTTTTCTTTGAGATGCATTTTCTGCCCTTCTCTGCCCTGTGCTGTAGTTCAGAGAGTAATATCTCCAGCTCTCTTGTTTCCTGGGTTCCAAGAAGGTCAGATGAAGACACTGTGAAAAACTAAAGGACTCAGTGAGGGAACAGGCCACATTCTACCTCCTCTGTCTCTCTGCTTCAAGTAGCATTTGCAGGGGTAGCTGCTGCCCTCCTCCACACGGCTTCAGCTCATGCTGGGTAGGCTTTCTCCTGGTGGTCCTGTTCCTTGGCTCTGGTCACACAGCCTCCCCTCTCGATCTCTCTAGGAGTGACAGTACCTTCTTGCCTTTGCTAGCCGCTTCATTGCCTTTCTGATGGGCTCCTTGGCTTTTCATCATCGGTGATATCAATAACCAATGGTAAGCTCATTGAAACACTGAAACTGCTTTGTTTCCTGACAAACCTTGCCTGATTCAGAAGCTTCCCAAAGAAAGTCATGTGGAACAACTATTGTAATAGGCTGTTTCTGGAGATTTCATCATTTTTTACACTTACTATTCTGTTCTTGTCTTGTTTGGGGGCTGTGGGCAAAATTTTAATTTACCCTGGACTCAGATTTTTTACCTTAAAATAATCAGAAAAATGTAACGTATTTGGCTACCTTAGAATTCACTGATTGATTCATCTAATAAGTTTTACCGAAGCTTTGTTTCCTGGAGATGACATACCAGCTCTGAGGGTATAAACCATGAGCAGGACAGATGTGCTCCTTGTCCCAAAAGCATCATAGACCAGGGAGATGAAAGATGCCAGCAACATATTCACTTAGAAGATGCCAGCTTTGATAGCAGCTCCATTAATATTCCCATTTCCTAAATGATGAGTTTGTGTCCTTTGTAGGGACATGGATGAACCTGGAAACCATCATTCTCAGCAAACTGACAGAAAAGCAGAAGATCAAACACCGCATGTTCTCACTCATAGGGGGGTGTTGAACAATGAGAACACATGGACACAGGGAGGGGAGCACTATACACTGGGGTCAGTTGTGGGGAAATAGGGGAGGGACGGTGGGGGGTGGGGAGTTGGGGAGAGATAGCATGGGGAGAGATGCCAGATGTAGGTGATGGGGAGGAAGGCAGCAAATCACACTGCCACGTGTGTACCTATGCAACAATCTTGCATGTTCTTCACATGTACCCCAAAACCTAAAATGCAATAAAATAAATAAATGGAAAAAAAAATTCCCATTTCCTTAAAAATGTCCATTAAATTTTGTAGGTCAGTATTAGTAAATGACCATGTAATAGTTTTTGAGGATCACAAAACATGTGGCAAGCTCTCATTAAAACTAGATGGAGACCGCTGATATTTTTAGTTTCAACAGCTTTATAAATGAAATGAAATGAATCGTAAAATTTACAGTTTTGAGTAACCCCAAACTGACATGCTACAACCTTCCTAACCAACAAACTTGCAATTATGGAACAAATGGGCCCTCTTCATGACTCACTCTCTGATTGCAATATGTTTGGCAAGAATTTCTTTTCAGAAATTGCTTTTGTTCAGGAAATGCTTGCTATTTCTTTATGCGCTAGGAGAGGGTCTTTTACATTTAAAAATGAATGATTATCTCAAAGGGATGAAGGATGAACTTAATCAATCCCTTATTCTGTAGGTGGGAGCATATCACATGTATTGCATTTTGATCAGGAGAAATCTTATTTTACATACTTTGAGACTATAGATTTTCATATCCTCCAGAAACATATTTCAGTGTCAGGAAGTTTTTTCATCTTATCTAAATTTCCCAGGCTGTTCTTAGCAAAGATGAAGGACAATTGGCTACAGTTCTCTGTATAATAGAACAAGATTATAACTATGCATTTATTCACTCTTTTATTTAAAAAGGTTTTATTGAGCATCTACTACTAAGAGCCAAGCCCTGAGGATAAAATGGCAAGCAAAACCAGACACAGTTCCGGCACTTTAAAATTACTTTCAGGGCCAAAGGACCTTTGCTGTGTCTTTTTTTCCCCTTAGATCAGTTTTTCCAGACCTTAATTTCTATGTTTATCGTTCCACTTCCTTTGCTGTGTGGTATTAGGCAATTCAATCATATTTCGTGTCTTAGTCCATTGTATTGCTACCAAGGGATATCTGAGTCTGGGTAATTTATAAAGAAAAGAGGTGTATTTGGCTCATGAGTCTGCAGGCTGTACAAGAAGCATGGCGCCCGTATCTGCTTCTGGTGTGGGTCTCTGGTGTCTTTCACTCCAGGCAGAAAGTGAAGGGGAGCTGCTGATGGAGCCTGGGGGACCCATTACATGCATACGCTGGTGGCTACCACCACCGTTAAAGGGGGCTGGGTCCTGGAGGTGGGCTTCAGTGTGGTCATTGCAGCCTCCTGGTGTGGGAGGCCTTCATCAATGACACTGGATCATCAAGTGCAGTGACTGTGCCTTCCAGCAACTCCAGGGCTAAGCCACGCAATGTTGTCCCCTGGAAAGGCCTCTGGGAGAGGGTGGTGCCCCCCTGCTGGATGTTCACTTTGACGGGATCCCGTAGGACATGTGTCCACTGTTGGAAGAGCCCTGGTACATGTGCCAGTTCAACTTCACTAAGAAGCACACCTTTTGTCTGCTGAAGCTGGGTGATGTCTCTTCACCTACTGCAACCTTACTTCCTGGGGGAGCTCATGATGTCCGAGCATCTTGGACATCACCACCATGTTTGATGAGACACAGATTCCTGTGCTGGTGAAGGGAGAACACTGGCAGGGAGGCAATGATGCTGTTCTTACCAGCTGACTGCACCTACTGGTCTTCCCATGGACGATCAAGTCCCTAGTCACCAAGCACTGAGCCTATCTGGACCTGATGCTCTAGGTGTCTGCCCACCCTGGGATCTCTGGGCTTCTGGACAAGCCCCCTGCATCCCTAACTCAATGTCTTCATGGCTGGGAGCCCAGGCTCTGGCCTGTCACAGACCTGGGTTGATCCCAGCCGTGTACCATCAGGCAGCTTTCTTAATGCTCTCTGTAAGGGGAACACTGTTACCTCTCTCCCAGGGTCATGAGGGTGAAATAAATGCTAACACTGGGACATATACCTCCCCCCACCAAACACTAACAAATGCATGGTGTATGCAGGGGAAGCAAGGATGGGGGAGGTGCCAGGCTCTTTTTAACAACCAGCTCCCTTGAGAACGAAGAGAGCAAGAACTCCCTCCTTCCCTCCATCCTGGACTTGGAAGGGCATTAATCTATTCATGAAAGATCCACCCCATGACCTGAACACCTCCCATAAGGTCTCACCTCCAACATCGGAGATCAAATTTTAACATGAAATTTGAAGGAGTCAGACATCCAAAGTATAGCACTCTGCAAATTTTCTGAATTTGTAAAATAAGGATTATTATAGTACTTACTACATGGAGTTGTTCTGAAGTTTGGATGAACTCAACAAATGTTAGCTCTTACATTAGCAATGATTATTTCAGAGTCTCTGCAGCTGCTGTGTTCGATCAATATGGCTGCTAGCCACATGTGACTATTTAAATTTAAATTAATTAAAATGAAGTGAAGTTAAAAATTGAGCTACTCAGTTGCACAAACCATATTTCAAGTGCTCAGTAGGCACATGTGGCTAGGGTCAGCATATTGAACGGTGCAGAAGATACAGAACATATCCATCTTTGCAGAAAGTTTTATGGAATAGCACTTGTCCCTAGAGACCTTGAATGAGAAAGCAAGAGAAAGAGAGAGAGATGAAAAGGATGCAGATCCCCAAAATATTGATTGGTGCACTGGGCCAAGCTTATGTAACTGGGGGCAAGTGTCCTAACCTCTTTGTCCCTCTACTTCCTCCCATGTAAAACAGGAACAATACAGTACATACTCCACTAACAAATTTTTAATAACTAAAAAAAGGGCTGAGAACAGCGCCCAGCTGTATGAAACTCCCAATAAGCAATATTATGATAACTCAGGCAAGCACCTGTGGCCTGTTTGCAAACATTTTTCACAAACACTGAACACTGCCAGCTTTGCCCTTTCCTGGACTATTTATAGAATGGTTCCTCCACTGACTTAACTTTTCTGAGTCGCAAGTTGTTCTTTTTTAATTTTTAACATGGAAATAATATTATATGCTTCCCAAGATTGGATTGCATACAAGTAAGATCATGCATGTGAAAGCGAAGACACATTAGAGGCATTTAATAAAAGTTACTCCTTTCTACCCATTCCACTAAGAAGTACAGATCCTCCTGAATATTAAGGTTGATTGTCCTCCTGGGTTACCTGTCTTTGCATGGACAAACCCTGTAAGATGCACAGATTTTGTGAAGTGGAGAATGTGTTTTCATCTCTGACATTCTGATTCTCATTTTGCATGCTCTTAGGGAAATTCAGATTACTGTACTTTTCCAATGACCTAACCAACGGAAGGGAGAAATCGTGAGAATAATAAAATGTGACAGATAACCCAAACCATAGATGGGGACAAAAACATTCATATTCATTTATTTGAAAATATTTGCTGATTCATTCATTGTTTATCAAAAGTCTTCCAGGCAAAGCATTGTGTTGGGCACTATTTATCCTTCAGAATAATTTTGACAGCAGATGATTATTCAGTTTGAGCTTATATTTAAATGGTTTTACATTTCCTGAACAACAGAGTGACTGATTTTAGAAGATGGGGTAGTCCTAGGTAGGTAGGGTGGTTACAAGAGGGAGTCAGGCTGAAATGAGAAATTCACTCCACCAATAAATAGTCTTTGTGTAATTTTATTTGCAAAATGATGTCTTCCCAGGAAGGAAGGAAAGTTCTCTATTAATATGTATTTTTAGCATTTCACGAGCTTTCTGCCAGCCTCAGAGAACCTGAAGGACATTTCCATGCGACCGAGCACTGTCCTCTCTATACAGGCTGCAGTAATGACCTTCGAGCAGGTGTCTCCAGCAGGCCATGAGAGAGTACTGAGAACCAGGGTACAGACATTTACATGGTGTGAGCATACAAGCAGCATCTGGTGCTGAAATGATGATGCAAAGACTTAGCCAAATCACCTTCTTCACCTGGTTCTTTCCTGAAACTTAGAATGGTATGACCAGCCAACTCTGCAGAGAGAAGACCAACTGATACACAAAGAACTTCTCCTGTACAATTTCATGAAGCTGGCCCTAGGAATTTAAGACAGAAATGTCTTTTTCGCTTATTAGATTTAAATGTAAGTCTCATTTGCTGGTGCTCCAAGGAAATTAGGAATGAAGGGCACCAAAGCCAGAGCAAATTCATGACATAGGCTGTGGTCTTAGCAGGAAAGTATCTGAAGTCGCTGAGGGTGATTTCAGATGTCAGAGTGCTGCGGGGGTTGGGCTGGGCAAGGTCCAGTTCTCTCCTTAGTTTTCTGGAGCAGCCTTTGGAAGTATCCAAACAACAACATCCCATGTGCACTGAATGTTCTGGCAGTCAAGGGGAGCCAGTATTGCTGGGTGTGAGAAGAAAAGAAATGAGAAAACGTGGAATTGGAATCACACTTCTGCATCTGTGGTTAGGGTAGAGAATTTACATTTTGGCAAAATTATTGACAAAGTTAAAGATGAGTGAATACTTTGATGCAGTATTTACATTCAGCTGAAAGTTCAATGTAGAAAGCATATAATTAGGATATTTGGAAATGTGATTTTGAACATTTTTATCTTACTTCTGAAATACCTAGAGCAGTAGCCCTTTAAGATGGCATGAAGAAGGGAATATTCGTGTTTCTCTGTGTCATGCCAGCTAATCAAAATGCTTCTTTTTCCTCTTAAAAATAATCAGTGTATCAGGAAACACACACATCTCTCTCCATGATCTATGTGGAATCCAAACAGGAGGAAAAAAAAATGAGTCCCCCCTCTGTTGAAAAATGCATTTTGCTGCACCACAAAGAAATAAATGTCTACCAAAGGAAAACGAAGAGGAGCTAAGAGGAGAATCTAATTGCCCACTTCAATCACTCCCACACAAAATGCCTGGCTAAAGGATGGGCAGGCAGAGGAGCAGTGTTTTGGCAAACATTTTAAATACAAAGAAAGGGAAAAAAATTGTTCCAACAAAAGTTCTGTAGAAAAACGGAGACAGCTGCTGCACTTTCTCCAGCCTGTATCTCTTTCAACCAGACCCAAAAACAATCCACCTCTTGGCTTAATTAATCACTTGCTGTTTTTGAGAGTGAGGGAAAATGGGGCTCACCTACTGCTCTCTTACCTAAGGAGCAAAGATCCCAAAGAGGAGTGGAATGCAAGTCAATCATGGAAAAGTCCCACTTCCAAAAAGACCGGAGTGTGAATTCTTTCTCAGCCTTTCCACCCCACTGGTTTTTAAAGTCATGATAAAGCAAATTTTCACAGAGCACCCTTCTCAGTTCATTACTATGTCTAAGCACCCACGCAAATGCAAGCCCTGATTTTAAAAACTGTCTTCAAATTGTGTTGCAATTTCTCTTTAAGATTTCCATGCTTTCATTTAAATAGTTTTTGAGATTCTCTCCCCTCCGTGAAGCTGTCTTTGATTAATTAAAACATCCGTATTATCCAAATTGCTTCTTTTAAAAATTTTAACTTTTATTTAAAAAATTATGGATACATGGTAGATGTATGTATTTATGGGTTACATGAGTTATTTTGATATAAA
The DNA here is from genome assembly GCF_009761245.1 of Sapajus apella. Lineage (NCBI taxonomy): Eukaryota > Metazoa > Chordata > Mammalia > Primates > Cebidae > Sapajus > Sapajus apella. Next base: position 8,234,323 of record NW_022436972.1, on the reverse strand, counting down.
CATACAATATGTAATTATCACATCATATAAAATGGGGTATCCATCATCCCAGGCATTTTCTTTTGTATTACAAACAGTGCAATTATAATCTTTTTGTTAAAATGTACACTTAAATGGTTTTTGACTATAGTCACTCTGTTGTGATAGCAAATGCTAGGTTTTATTCATTCTTTGTAACTTCTTTTTCATACCCATTAATGATCCCACCACCCCTCCAGCCCCACACTGTCCTTCCCAACCTCTGGTAACCATCCTTCTACCCTCTTTATCCATCAGTTCATTATTTTAATTTTTAGCTCCCACAAATAAGTGAGAACATGTGGTGTTTGTCTTTCTGTGTCTGGCTTATTTCACTTAATGTAATGACCTCCAGTTCTATCCATATTGTTGCAAATGACAGGATCTCATTCTTTTTTAGCTGAATAGTACTCCATTGTGTATATTTACATTTTCCATATACATTTGTCTGTTGATGAACATTTAGGTTGCTTCTAAATCTTGGCTATTGTGAGTAATGCTGCAGTAAATATGGGAGTGTAGGTATCTCTTCAATATACAGATTTCCTTCCTTTTGGATCTATAGATCCATGTGGATTTGCTGGATAGCATGGTAGCTCTATTTGTGATTTTTTGAGGAGCCCCCAAACTGTTCTCTATAGTGGTTGTACTGATTTACATTACCACCAACAGTGTACGGGGAGGGTTTCCTATTCTCCACGTCCTTGAGAGCCTTCATTATTGCCTGACTTTTGGATAAAAGCCATTTTAACTGGGATGAGATGATGTTTCATTGTGGATGCACCTTTTCTTATACCTGCTTGCCATACGTATGTCTTCTTTTGAGAAATATCTATCCAAATATTTTGCCATTTTTTAAATTGGAATTTTTTTTTCTGATAGAGTTGTTTGAGCTTCTGGCTATGAATCCCTTGTCAGATGGGCAGTTTGCAAATATTTTCTCCCATTCTGTGGGTTTTCTCTTCACTTTGTTGGTTTTTTCCTTTGCTGTGCAGAAGGGTTTTAACTTGATATGATCCCATTTGTCCCTGTTTGCTTTGGTTGCCTGTACCTATGGGATATTACTAAATACATCTCTGTGCAGTCCAGTGTCTTCGAGAGTTTCCCCAATTTCTTTTTATAGTAATTTTATAGTTTGAGGTCTTCGATTTAAGTCTTTAATCCATTTTGATTTGTGCATATGGCAAGAGATAGAGGTCCATCCTGTTTCTTTCTTTTGCATTTGGATATCTAGTTTTCCCAGCGCCATTTATTGAAGAGACTGTCCTTCCTCTAATGTATGTTCTCAGGACCTTTGTTGAAAATGAGTTCATTGTAGATGTACGGATTGATCTCTGGGTTCTGTATTCTGTTCCACTGAACTATATGTCAACTTTTATGCCAGTACCATGTCATCTTGGTTACTATGACTCGGTAGTATAACTTAAAGATAGGTAATGTAATTCTTCCAGTTATTTATTTATTTATTTATTTATTTATTTATTTATTTATTTATTTTTCTGAGGATAACTTTGGCTTGCTTCTTGATATTGAGTCTCTGGGCTAAGGTCAGCCCTGATTAAGGAAGAATCCTGGGACCTCATCCCGGTCAATCTTAAGCAGCTGAAAGCATGTGGGTGACAGCTGGTCAGAGAGGTAAGGAAGCCAGAGAGCTGTTCTGCAAAGCAGCACAGAGTTAGATTTGAATGCAATTTTCACAAATTATAGATTCAGAAGGTACCAGTACAGTTTTGTTACATGGATATATTGTGTAGTAGTGAAGTCTGGGTTTTTAGCATAGCCACCACCTACATAGTGTACATTGTACCCATGGAGTAATTTTTCATCTCTCACCCCCTCCCACACTTCCTTGTCTCCAATGTCTATTATTCCACTCTCTATTTAGATGTGTACACATTATTTAGTTCCCACTTATAAGTGAGAACATGTGGTATTTGACTTTCTGTTTCTGCATTATTTCACTTAAGATAATGGAATCTAGTTCTGTCCATGTTGCTGCAAAAGATATGATTTCATTCATTTTTACAGCTGAATAATGTTCCATGGTGTGTGTATGTGTGTGTGTGTGTGTGTATGTGTATGTGTGTATGGATATATATCTCCATGGAATATATACATACACATATCATATGTCATATATATCATATACATATGTATCACATTTTCTTTATCCAACCACATTTTGATGGACACTTAGGTTGATTTTATATCTTTATTATTGTGAATAGTGTTGTAATGAAGATTTGAGTGCAGATATCTTTTTGGTGTATTGATTTCTTTTCCTTTAAGTATATACCCAGGAGTGGGATTGCTGGATCAAATGATGGTTTCATTTTTAGTACTTTGAGAAATCTCCATACTGTTTTCCATAGAGCTAGTACTAATTTACATTCCCATCAACAGTGTACGTGTTCCCTTTTCTCTGCATCCTTGCCAACATCTGTTCTTTGTTGAATTTTTAGTAGTAGCCATTCTGACTGATGTAAGATGGCATCTCATTGTGGTTTTGATTTGTATTTTTCTGATGATTAGTGATATTGAGCATTTTTTCATCTGTTTGCTGGCCATTTGTATGTCTGCATTTGAGAAATACCTGCTCATGTCCTTTGCCCATTTTTAAATGGGGTTATTTTGTTGCTGTTGTTATTGAGATGTTTGAGTTCCTTGTAGGTTCCGAATATTAGTCCTTTGTGGGGTGCATAGTTTGCAAATATTTTCTCCTATTCTGCTGGTGGTCTGTTCATTCTGTTGATTATTTATTTTGCTGTGCAGATTTTTAGTTTAGTTAAGTCGCATTTGTCTGTTTTTATTTTCAGTGCATTTGCTTTTAGGTCTTGTCATGAATTCTTTGACAAAGCCAACATCCAAGAGTTTTCCTTAAATTTTCTTCTAGTATTTTTATAGATTCAGAGTTAATTTTTGTATATAGTGAAAGATGGGGTCCAGTTGCATTCTTCTGCATATGGCAATCCAATTTTATCCGCACCCTTAGGGTGTCTTTTCCCCAGTGAATGTTCTTATTGTAGTGATCTTCTTGAAGATTAGTTGGCAGTAGGTATGAGGCTTTATTTCTGCATTCTCTATTCTGTTTTATTGATCCATGTGTCTATTTTTAGAGGCGGTAGTTAGAACACAAGGCTGGGATCAAGAACCTGGAACTGCACTATCAGAAACCTGGGATAATTCTGTTTAAAGAGGAGCAGGTCAAGATATTGACCTTGAAAGAGATGTACTGCGCATGTGATGGTTACTGGCATCATGTTGTGGAGTGACATTTTTGGAGTCCAAGAATGTTCTTGAACAGCTCTGCTTACACAAAGTTAGTAATAATGTATTTTCTGTTTTCTTATATAACTCAGGGGCTTCTTTTTTTTTTTTTTTTAAGAATTTTTTTAGCTTTCACTGATTACATCCACTTTTTTCCCATAAGATACGGGGGTACAGGTAGTGATATTTGGTTACATGAGTAAGTTCTTTAGTGGTGATTTGTGAGACTTTGGTGCACCCATCACCTGTACAGAATATACTGCACCAAATTTGTAGTCTTCTATCCCTCACCCCTCTCTCACTCTTCCTCTCAAGTCCCCAAAGTCCATTGTATCATTCTTATGCCTTTGCATCCTCATAGCTTAACTCCCACATATTAGTGAGAACACACGACCGTTGGTTTTCCATTCCTGAGTACTTCACTTAGAATAATAATCTCCAAGCTCATCCAGGTCACTGCAATTGCTATTTATTCATTCCTTTTTATGTCTACATTGTATTTCATCATATAGATATAACACAGTTTCTTTATCCTTTTGTTGATTGATGGGAATTTGCGTTGATTCTACCATTTTGTAATTGCAAATTGTGCTTCTATAAACATGCATATACAAGTATATTTTTTGTATAATGACTTTTTTTCCTTTGGGTAGATAACCAGTAGTGGAATTGCTGAATCAAATAATAGTTCCACTTTTAGTTCTTTAAGGAATCTCCACACTGTTTTCCATAGCAGCTGTACTAGTTTACGTTGCCACCAACAGTGTAGAAGTGTTCCCTGTTCACTGCATCCATGCCAACATCTACCATTTTTTGATTTTTTGATTTTGGCCATTCTTGCAGGAGTGAGGTGGTATTGCATTATGATTTTGATTTGCATTTCCCTGATCATTAGTGATGATGATCATTTTCTCTTATGTTTGTTGGCCATTTGTATATCTTCTTTTGAGAATTGTCTATTTATGTCTTTAGCCCACTTTTGATGCAATTATTTGTTTTTTTTTATTACTGATTTGTTTGAGTTCATTGTAGATTCTGGATATTAATTCTTTGTCAGATGTATAGACTGTGAAGATTTTCTTCCACTCTGTGGGTTGTCTGTTTACTTTTCTGACTGTTCCTTTTACTGTGCAAAAGCTCAGTTTAATTAGATTCCAGCTACTTTTATATATATATATATATATATATATATATATATATATATATTATATATATATATTTTTTTTTTACTGCATTTGCGTTTGGATTTGGTCATGAAATCCTTGCCTAAGCCAACATCTAGAAGGGTTTTTCCAGTGTTATATCCTAGAATTTTTATAGTTTCAGGTCTTAGGCTTAAGTCCTTAATTAATCTTGAGTTGATCTTGTATAAGGTAAGAGATGAGAATTCAGTTTCATTCTCCTAGATGTGGTTAGGCAATTATCCCAGCACCATTTGTTGAAAAGGGCGTCCTCTCCCCACTTTTTTTTTCCCACTTGTTTTTATTTGCTTTGTTGAAGATCAGTTGGCTGGAAGTGTTTATTTCTGGGTTTTCTATTCTGTTCCATTGGTCTGTGTGTTTATTTTTGTACCAGTTTCATGCTGTTTTGGTGACTATGGCCTTATAGTATAGTTTGAAATCAGGTAGTGTGATGCCTCCAGATTTATTCTTTTTGCTTAGTCTTGCTTTGGCTATGCAGGCTCTCTTTTGGTTCCATATGAATTTTAGAATTGTTTTTTCTAATTTTGTGAAAAATGATGGGTGGTATTTTGATGGAGATTGCATTGAATTTAAGAAACTGTCAAGGGGATCTGAAGCTACCTTGGCCTCCCCTTTTCAATTCTTCCAGACCCTGCAACCTTTCCCATAACAAACTCCAAACCTTCCCTCACTGCTCAGCCTCACAGTTTTCTTCCCTCTACCCCACCCTGACTGAGCCCTTTTTATACATATTGTGAAACTTCTGATTACTCTTACAAGTTCCTTCTTCATCTCCTGTTCTATGCCTCTTCATCTATTCTTCAGATTTTGCAACAGAAAGACCTAGGCCCTGGACCAGCACCATCTTGTTAGCTGGCAGGAAGCTGGGAAGAAAACAGAAGACAGTGGCTTATTTGTAAGTCTTGGCTTTGTCACAGGGTTTGGTTTTTAATGTTCGCCCACATTGATCCTGTAGTTTTTGATAAACCCTATTTCTCTGACCCCAGTAAATAACCTGTCCCATCACTGTGCCCTTTCCAACTTTAAATTCGTAGAGTGTAAGGTCTAAAATAGTAGTCACTTTTGAATCATTTATAGTGGGATGTAAGTAAGCTATTAATAGTTAGAATGATGATTATTTGTTTTTTAATGTAGTGTGAAGTTTTAAACTAAATTTAAGGAAGTCCTTTCTCATTTAACTTAAAGTTATCCCTGGGTCATATCAACTCATTTTTAAAATGGGGAAGTTAAGAATTAAAAGCAGAGCTTGAAATGTGGGCATGGGGGACAAGAGAAAGGGAGAAAAGATAGTCTCTTGCCTTCTTTCACTCACACATCAAGTACAACTGTCCATTTAATGCCCAAACATAGCAGGCATTTTGCTGAGAAGGAGGACACAAGGAGCTCACCATCTGGTACATAAATAATGAATCTGATGTGATTCGTGCTCAATGTTCTCAAGCCACGGGGATGCAAAGGAGAGAGCAACACATTTTGTAGATAGAAGGAAGGATTGAAGAGGAAGTCAGCTTTCTGCTGCCTCAAAGGGTGGATTGGCATTTTAAGAATGAAAAACAAGGGACAGAACAGTTTTTGCTGGAGTTCCTGCATGAGGAGGGGCAGGGTATTGGGGAAGAGCAGAACAGATGCAGGGGCATGGGTATACTAGATAGTTGAGTACTTGGGGTTGGAGAATAGAAGAGATGAAAGAAAGCATGTGGGATTAAGATTGTTCAGGGCCCTGTTGAAAACAGGTGAATCTATGCATTACTCTGGGTTCTCCAGGAAAACAGGAAAGATGACACTCCTTCAGATTAATACTGGCATGGCGAGAGGGATCTCTTCTTTAATGATTGGGCCTGTCTGTCCAGACAAGTTGAAGGAAGAGCACAGGATGAAATTCCTGTGGCTGCTGTGGCAAATGATGAAAACAACAGAAGTTGATTGTCTTAAAGCTCTGGAGACCACAAGTCTTAAATGAGTCTTAGTGAGTTACAGGCCAAGTGTCTGGAGGGGTGGTTCCTTCTGGGGATCAAGGGTGGTTCCTTGTCGTTTCCAGCTTCTAAAGACTGCAGCATTTTTTGGTTTGTGGCATCATCACTCCAGTTTCTGCTTCTGTCATCAGCTGACTTCTCCTTCTTTGTAGTCAAACTTCCTCTCCCTCTCTCTTATAAAGACACTGTGATGGCAATTAGGCCCATAGGGATCATCCAGGGTAATCTCCATCCTTACCTTAAGCACATCTCCGCAGTCTTTTTGCCATATAGGGTAATCTCCAGGGACTGGAGCACAGATACCTTTAGGGATTGTTATTCAGTCTACTCCAGGCCTCTTGGCCTCCCGCTTCCGTGTCCCTTCTCAGTTGGGCTGTTTGATTCTGCAGGCGCTGCTGAGACATGCTTGGCTGCTTGGGCCGTGAATTGCTCTAACAGCGAACTCTGCAGCCACCTGAACCATTTTGAGCCTCAAGGTCTGTGTCCTTCTGAGGAGAAGAGAATCTGGCCGGATGAACTTTGGATACTAGGGTTTGAAGGAAATAACAAGCAGGGGATGGCAGCTGCTGATGCAACTTGACAGCTGAGAAATGCTGGCAGTGACAAGATCCGCATATGTAGAGGAGGGCGCTAAGACGTTTTGAAGATTCAAGTGGTTGCTATTAGTACAGGATCAGGTGAAGAAGAGTAGCAAACAGAAAAGACAGCTCTGTACACACATTGCTGCAGACACCAAAGTCCCTCTTTCCTGTTCTGCCTTGGAGCCGTCTTTATTTTTTTATTTTTTCCCCACCCACATCCAATCTGTCATGTTAGCCTGCTGGTTCTAACATCCCAGTTTCTATTCTTTTTCCATCTGATCACAGAGCCACATCCATGCCTAGGTTCTGATTTCCCCCACCTGGGCCCTGGAAACCTTAGTCCCTCACTCCAGCATCTCACTTCCCCAGCAAATACATTGGCCGAATTTCTCTCTTCACTAGAGGCCTCCCAGGTCCATCTTCTGGTGGAGTCCAAACAGTGAGTCCTCATCACTTTGTGCATAGAAACCTTTTTCTTCCCTTTATCTCAAAGCATAGTTGGGCTCCCTGTCCTGCCTAGTTTTATCTTCTTTTTTCTTCTCAGTCAAAAACAATTCATGGTTGCTATTTCTGGCTCTTCCGCTTTTCCTATCCCTGTGCCTGGCACAGCACCCTCCTCTAAGCCCATATTGGTTAGAATACCAATGCTTCCACCAAACCTGTAGTTAAGCAGAGAATCAGTGTGATCCTAACCTTCCGGCCCCAGCAAATGGAATACAACGCGCAGCATGTCTTCACTCTATTCCTCGTGGGTTTATAGGAAGATAAAGCAATAAAACCAAGAACTTAGGATAATGTTGGAATGCAGGAAGTCCTCAGTAAATGTTAGCGGTCAATATCATTATTATTACTAGTTTAGTTTAGCTTAGTTTTGCATTATTTTGTAGATCCCCCCCCCCCCCTTTTTTTTTTGTACTTTGCTTCACTGCTCTTTCCTGTAGCAAATCCATGTAAGTGTAGACTACTTTTGAATGTGAATTTTGCTTTCAGTGATTACCGTGTTTTGATTAGTGTCTGGTACAGCACTAAGTCCTTATAGACATTTAAAAAATGTCATCCAAAGATGATAATTATTTAATAAAAATATTATGAAGAAGAAAGAAACTATGGATGCCTCACAACACATTTCTCTCATCCTATAAGAGTCGTTTTAATCCAAGGTCATCGGCATACAGAGTGAGCAAGGACAGTTTATGAGGAGGGTGCGAACGGGAAGATGGGACCAAAAGTGTTCTGAATTGATGGGACTGCTTATCTTTCTAACCTATACAAGCTCTCCGACGTTAGTGGATTGTTCATATAAGCAACTTGAATTTTGTAAGTTGTTTCTCTTTCTGACCTGATGTATGAATTTGTCACCTGACCAGGGAAAAGAAAAAGAAGACCTCTGGTAGAATAAGGCATGGGCAAGAGCTCCTCAGGGTTGAGTCTAGCATTCTCCTGACTCCAACTCTATCAATGGACAGACATTTGCCTCATCTGTCCTCACTGCATTAGGGAGCACTGTGTGTTCTTCCAAAGAAACACGTATCAGTGTCTGTAGAAAGGGGCCAGGTATTTCCAAAAAGAAAAACACCAGAGGGAAAAGAAGAACCCTGCCCATCTTGCTCACCAGGCTATGACATTATGCACAACACGGAGAACACATTTCATTCATGTCGTCGAACAAATAAATAATAAATGAGTGAATGAACTCAAGCATCCAGGGATGTTCGAAGAGGTGTGACTTCCCTTTCTTTGAATGTGTGAACGTACTTCCTTCTTCCCTAATCTGTGCTGAGACTGGTTAGAGGAAGCACAGCTCCTGAGCATCCTCTCTACAGAAGCCTTCCTTAGGCCTTAAAGCTTCCTAAGAGCAGGGGTAGAACAGAGTGCCATAGTTGCACCATGTTCTTTCTGTTCAGGCTCTACTGGGGCCAATTTATTATACATTAGCTCATTAAAGCCTGGATTCTAATACAGTTACTGTGTTTTTATTTTCTCCCTAATTTGAAAATTACGAAGATGGCTCAGAAAGTGAAAATTGGCCTTTATTTCTTTTCCAAAAAGTTTCCTTACAGTCAACATCTCTTTGCAACATTATTTAGAAATACATTTGAGGCATTTAAAACCAAAGAGAACTAGCATGCTTTCTCACAGTTTTCTGTAACAAAATTCTTATCTATTTTTTTACATGCAAAAAGGTATTTCTATATCATTCCCAAGAACAGTTTTTAAATACTTGTTGGGTGCAGATTGCTACCCTGTTGTGGATATTTGTTGGGATTAGCTGCCCAGCATCCATCTATCTTTCTTGGTTTGGGGAAAATCTCAAGAAAGCTGAAGGGAGGCATATATTTCATTTCCCATCTCCTCGGCTGCTGGAAGGTGTGCAAGTGAACTTGCCCAGTCCATCAGATGTCCTTACTGGGTACTGAGTCTTCAGCCTGTGATGTTGCTATAGACAAGAATGGCTGAGAAGGCTTTCTGTGGCCAGGGCAGTAGTACCCTGGGTTAAGTTGCAGGATACCATAGTAGCAGCATCCCTTATTCAGTATCGGCCAGGGTGTCAGTTCTACCAAGGATGAGGTGCAATGATCAACAACAATGACAGCCACAACATCCTGCTTATCCAGACTCTTTATAAGGCATGATTTGGGCTCCCCTTCTGGCAGTCTGAAATTTCATGATTCCCAACTTTTTCAAACGTGGTTCTCCAGCCTTTTTACTGATACTGGAAGTGGATAGTCTTCGAAAAAGCTTTAGCGCACCTTAAATGATGTTAATAAAAATTAAACACAAAAGGCACTGTAATTACAGGTAAGCCTATCTTTTAACAATCCTAAGAGAGTACAGGAAATGTGGATTTACAGGCCTGATGAATTAAATAATGAGTATTTATTTTATTCTAAAGGTTTTTCTATAAATAGTTAACTCCCTTATGAGTCATGAATGAAGTGTGGGATAGATAATAAATTTAATAAATGTTGCTATCAAAATAGTCAAGAGGACATATTCAGTTAAAAAAAACAAAGTAGGGTTGTGATGATTGTTTTTGGTTGTGTCAGAATCTGGATTTGTAGGAAAGATGAACTGACCTGCACTGGGGAGCCCGGAAGATTTTTCTTAAGCCCCTCCTCTTTCCAAGACGAGACCAATGGCTCTTTAGTCTTCCCTCTTATGCTTGGGTTCCCAGGGTGTGAAGCTCTCTGATTCAGTTTCCAATGTCACTCTACCCTTGGAATGAAGCATGCGTTTTCTCAGGATAGAGGAGAAGGAGTTGTAGTAGTGGAGTGTATAGTCAATTTTAGAATCACAAGCTTTCTTGATTTGCCTTCATACTGTGTGCATTTTGTTTTTCTTTGAAAAACACACACTGATGATATTTTACCGTAATCAAGGAACCAAAAATAGCATCTAAATAGGCTTAGAGTTTTTATTGCAGGTGTGGGTTTTTTTGTCTTCAGGCCAAGGTGTAAGAATCCACTTGGTTGATTAGATTTCTGTGCAACTCCTCCACGCTGCAGAAAAGTCTGTCTTACCAAGTTGTCAGATGGTCTTACACATCCCTTCACTACACCCATTTAGTTAATATCTTAATTTTTAAATTATCTAAGAGACTTTAAAAGAAATCAGTGGTGAAAATGAGGAAACATTATTACTCTAATAATAGATAACACTTCATAGAAATTTGAAAGTAATATTAATAAGAATAGTATATAAAAATGTTGTTACTATATTATTTGTGGTTTTCTTAAACCTTTAAAAGATTCCAGATTTTGGGAGAAAAAGGTGAAAGGAAAGTTCATCTAGCTTGAAATTTACATTTCCCCAAATCTACACACCACGGGAAAATTTCCTATTTTAAAAATGTGTGTAGAAAGTGCATATGCATGACATAAATAGGCACATATTTAAATCTGATGAACTTTACCTTGATAATTGTGCTCATCTATTTTAATACTAATATTGACATTTTTCTATGTTGAGTTGATTTTAATTTGAGAAGCTTTAAATGCAGACTTGACATTGCCAGGGTCTTCCTTCACTTGTGATTCAGGGTGATGAACTGATTCTTCTCTGAAACTTAATCTTCTCCCTCGAATCCTTTCATGCCTTTCAAAACTTTACATTGGTTAAGTTGAAGCCACTGGGTGAGTACATTCTCAGATTCCTTCCTTGCTGCCTTCAAGCTCCTCTGCCTCTTAGACTCAGATGTAAGAGGATTAAGGGGCTCTCCTTTCCAACTCTGTACTGTGAATGCTGTCCCTTGTGCTCCCCCAGACGCCTCTATTAGCCATCCCTCTCTATTTTCTTTCACCTCCCTTCTCCCTGGCATTCCCCTCGGTACCTCCCTTCGACTCTTAACATAGAATAAACAGACTCAGTTATTTCCCAGGTGAAAGCCAAAATACTCAAACCCCAAATTTTATTCAGTCCTAATCACCCTTTTCTGTCAGCTCTTGGAAGGACAGCTTCCCTCTGATTAGTGACATTTTGCTAAAGCCAATAGACACAACGCAGTTCATACTCATTAGATCTCTCTGGTATTTAATCCCAAATATTTAACATCTGGAACAAGTCGTATTAAAAATCTGATTCTTGTTCCAGCTGTAACTGGAATCTTCACTGCTCCTCTTTTAGCTTCCTTGACATTTCTCTTTTGGAGTTTTCAAATGTTCTCTGTGGTCACTTCTTATCACTTTTGTAGGCTTACTGCTGTTGGCCAAACTTTGGTATTACACAGGGTAATGCCCTGAACCTGTATTCTCATTGTGGTATTTCCCATTTAAGTCCATGGTTTCATCTATGACTGTATTCTAAAGCCCTCCTGATCTGTATTGTCCATTTAGATCTCTCTGCTGAGCTTCAGACTGGTATTTCCTATCATGTGTGAGATATGTCCACAACTCCATTTATTACATTTTGTTCCAAGCATGCTTTCTCCTGTCCCATGACCCTATGGAGAAACTGAGACATATGTTAGCGATTTCCTTCACACACTTAGTCCTGGTTTCCACTGTGTTTATACCGATCACTATTAAGTACACTAAGTCCCCAAGTCTGCTTTGGGTCAAATTCTCGTAATTTGTCCCAAATTCTCTTAATTTGGGTCAAATTCTCTTAATTCTCTTAATCAGTCCATCATCTTAATCCCACTTCTGCTTCCCTGGTTTTTGTTTTGGGGCAACATTTCTGCTCCTTCCCTATTCCTGTCACAAATTTCCTCCTGAGTACAAATTTCCGTTTCTTCTACTCTTTCCTTCAGGCTCTTTACTGGCACCAGAGTTTTTTTTCTAAACCACAGTCCTGATCCTGTGACTTCTTTGTTTAAAAGCCGTGAAGGTTCTCCAGATCTTAGAGACAATTCCTTAGCTTAGAACACAGGCCTTTATGCTCTGAATCCTCCTCACTTCCCTGGTTCAGTTTTTTTCAATGTGTGTTTCAAAGAATAGTAGGGGAAAGGGAGAGAGTGGTTGTTTTCCTCCTGCAGGCCTTCAGTATGCTAGCATGTGCTATCACTCTACAAGAGATGTGTATGCTCTATGCAGCATTTCCCAGAGTGATGTGGGCAAGGAATCTCTTCTTATTCCAAGGATAATTTCGGAGCCCTGGTATTCCATGTAACACAATTTGGGACGTGCTCTTCCAATATTATCTCTTGACACTCACCCTTGCACACTGTATTCTGGTCAAGTGGAGATCCTTGAGGTTCCCAGAATATATGATGCTCTTCCTCGCCTGCGTGCCTTGTACAGAACTTTCCTCTGCCTAGAGTATCTTTCACTGAGTTTTTGATCTAAATTGCTTCCATTTTTTTAGGGCAAGTGTCACAGCCTCTGAGTGTCCTTGCTTTCCCTGTCTTCCTGGCTCTGCTTTTGAATGTTCTCCCCCGTGTGCCCATTAAGCTTGGTTACAGCACATGCTGTCTACTCAAGTCTGACTCTGTCATAGTCAGAACATTGTCCTATTTGGCTTTGTGTCACTGGCATCCAGCATACTGCCTGGCACAAAGTAGATGTTCAGTGACTGCTGAACTCACAAGTGAATAAATGGTTTGGATTGAAGAGAATGGAAGTCTGACTGAGGGGATAAGCATGGCTTTCCTATAGAAATGTTTGTGATCAAGACAATGGCTAGAAGTAGCTGTGCACTTTTTGGAAGGTGAAGGCTGGGATTTCAGGGGAGAGGGTAGAAAGGCCTAGACGTGCTCTCTGGAGAAGCAGAGGGAGAAAATTCCCATTCAAAGAGCTAAACTGGTACAGGACTTCCCTGAAAATGTAGAATAGATAATAGAATAGAATCAGATTTTTAATATGACTTGTTCCAAATGTTAAAAAGCTTATATGTTCAATATTGAAAATTTGGAACTCACATAAAAACTCAAAGAACATATAATCTGATTATCCAAAAAGCATGTTTGTTAAAATTTGAGGTGGGCCTTTAGCTTAGATTCAACAAAATTGAATTGTGGTCAATACTATTTTGAGACATGCTTTTCTTTATTTAATGATGTGCTATAATCATTTCTCCAAGTCATTTTATGTTCTTACATAATGTGATTTTAAAAAATAACTGCAGTGCATTTGATTGCATGCTACCTCCAATTTTGTTTGATCATTATTTATGTTGTACATTAGGCTGTTTAAAATTTTTACTACTTAAATAACATTGTGATGGATATCCTTGTGTATAAAAAATTTCTGGGTCAAAGAGTTAGTATATTCTGATGATTTTGATTTACAATACCAGCTCATCCACTAGAAAGATTATATCAATTTATATTTTAATCAACAGGATATGTGAGTAATCATTTTCACTCACTCATCACTTAGATTAAAAAAAATTCTGAGCTATTTTGGTAGATGAAAAATGGCATCTATTTTAATTTCCATTTTTGGTTGTTATTAGTGATGTTGGAAAATTTCTCATGTAGGTTTTGGCCATTTGAATTTATTCCTTTATAAATTGCTCTTTCCCATTCATATTGGGATATATATTCTGATTTATGGATAAAATGTGATAAGGTTTAACTCCTAAATGATCCTTTGAAACACAGAGGTTAGTGCTTTTAACATAGTTAACAATAAATGTTACAGATATTCTAAATCTAAAAAATTAGATGTGAACAAATCCCTAACACTTGATGGCAGCCATGTAGGAGTCTTGGAGGCTCAGGGATGAAGTGGTAGAACTGTGGACCAATTAATTGCAGCCCCTCACCTGTGTTGTCAGAGTACATTTTAAGTAACTCTGTATGTACTTATTCCTATGGTGTTTTGACTAGTAATCTCTGTACATTTTAGTGAAAAAACATAGGTTTTGGGATTTAAAAAGGGCTGCATTAGAATTCCCATTCTACTTTTCTATTTGTGTGAATTTGGAACTTAATGTTTTTGGGCCCTAGTGTTGCCTTCCTTTCTGTAAAATTGGGTTAATGCTATCTATGGCCTTGGGTTAGTGTTTAAATTAAGTGAGATAATGTAAAAAAAGAGTCTAGGTCAAAACCAAGGACATAGTGGATGTGCTGTAATGAACATAGCAATTTATAGAATTTCCTGGATTGCCTACTATACATGATTGGGCAAAAAAATAATGTATACGCTTTGGCAAAATCTTTCCTCCTCCACACTGCAGGAAAGTCTGTCTTACCAAGTTGGTTCTGGCTCTGCATACAAACCCGGGGGGATCAATGGAGACGGAGTTGAATGGAGGAAGGGATCTGTTAGTTACAGCAGCAAAGGTGAGGAAGACTTCACTCTCCTCAAGGCTGGGAGGCAGTGAAGCCTCTCGGATTAAAGTAAGCATGCAAGTTCTTCCCACTCCAGAGCCTGCGCCCTGGCCAGGCTCAATCTGTTTTAAGCCAAACTTATTCTATATTTTCCAGACTGCATTCCCTTCCTAGTCATCCAGTGTCTCTGAGTGGCATCACTGAATTCATCTGTATTTCAATCCTTTTAGCTAACATATTATCCTGTTGGCCTTATGAAATGTCAGCAAAGTCTCAGGATACAAAATCAATGTGCAGAAATCACAAGCATTTCTATACACCAATAACAGACAAACAGAGCCAAATCAGAAGTGAACTCCCATTCACAATTGCTACAAAGAGAATAAAATACCTAGGAATACAACTAACAAAGGATGTAAAGGACCTCTTCAAGGAGAACTACAAACCACTGCTCAATGAAATAAGAGAAGACACAAACAGATGGAAAAGCATTCCATGCTCATTGTTGGGAAAAATCAACATCGTGAAAATGGCCATATTGCCCAAAGTTTTTAGATTCAATGCTATCCCTATCAAGCTTCCAATAACCTTCTTCACAGAACTGGAAAAAATCACTTCAAACTTCATATGGAACCAAAAGAGATTCCACATAGCCAAAACAATCCTAAGCAAAAAAAAAAAAAAACAAAGCTGGAGGCATCATGCTGCCTGACTTCAAACTATACTACAAGGCCACAGTAATCAAAACAGCATGGCACTGGTACCAAAACAGAGACATAGACCAATGGAACAGAACGAGGCCTCAGAAGCAACACCACATATCTATAATCATCTGATCTTTGACAAACCTGAGAAAAACAAGCAATAGGGAAAAGATTCCCTGTTTAATAAATGGTGTTGGGAAAACTGGCTAGCAGTGTGCAGAAAGCAGAAACTGGACCCCTTCCTGATACCTTACACTAAAATTAACTCCAGATGGATTAAAGATCTAAACATAAGACCAAACACCATAAAAACCCTAGAAGAAAACCTAGGCAAAACCATTCAGCATAGGCAAGAATTTCATGGCTAAAACACCAAAAGCAATGGCAACAAAAGCCAAAATAGGCAAATGGGATCTAATTAAACTCCAGTGCTTCTGAACAGCAAAAGAAACAATCATCAGAGCAAACCAGCAACCAACAGAATGGGAAAATATTTTCGCAATCTACCCATCTGACAAAGGGCTAATATCCAGAATCTACAAAGAACGAAACAGATTTACAAGAAAAAAACAAACAAGCCTATTCAAAAGTGGGCAAAGGATATGAACAGATACTTTACAAAAGAAGACATACATGAGGCCAGCAAACATATGAAAAAATGCTCATCATCCCTGGTCATTAAAGAAATGCAAATCAAAACCACACTGAGATACCATCTCACACCAATTAGAATGGCAATCATTAAAAAATCTGGAGACAACAGATGCTGGAGAGGATGTGGAGAAACAAGAACACTTTTACACTGTTGGTGGGAGTGTAAATTAGTGCAACCATTGTGGAAGATAGTGTGGAGACTCCTCAAGGACCTAGAAGTAGAAATACCATTTGACCCAGCAATCCCATTACTGGGTATATACCCAAAGAATTATAAATTGTTCTATTATAAAGACACATGCACATGTATGTTGATAGCGGCACTGTTTACAATAGCAAAGACCTGGAACCAACCCAAATGTACATCAACAATAGACTGGATAAAGAAAAAGTGGCACATATAAACCATGGAATACTATGCAGCCATAAAAAAGATGAGTTTGTGTCCTTCATAGGGACATGGATGAATCTGGAAACCATCATTCTCAGCAAACTGACACAAGAACAGAAAATCAAACACCACATTGTATCACTCATAGGCAGGTGTTGAACAATTAGAACATGTGGACACAGGGAGGGGAGCATCACACACTGTGGTCAGTTGAGGGGGACTAGGGGAGGGATGGGAGGGTGGGAAGAATGAGGGTGGGGAAGGATAACATGGGGAGAAATACCAGATAAAGGTGATGAGGGGAGGAAGAGAGCAAACCACCTTGCCATGTATGTACCTATGCAACAATCATGCATGATCTACACATGTACCCCAGAACCTAAAGTACAATTAAAAAAAAAAATGTTTGTTAACCTCTCCCATTTTTTCTTTTCACCTCTATGCCCTCAATTTTGGGTTGGATTAACATAGCTCCTGCCAGTGGGTGGCTCTATCAGATTCTCCCAATTCCAGCTGATTCATGAAGTGATTCTCTATCATCTACACTTGACAGAGACCTCTTACGCTTCTAAAGCCCTCTATAATTTGGCCACAGTACTCATAGACATTCAATCGTAATTCATTGTACTCCTCAACACATCTTTTCTGTCCTGCTGGTTACAAATAAAGCTCATTTTTGATGCTTCTGGTGTTCTTCCTTTTGCTCCCAGCCAGCGATCAAAATCTTAGCCACACTTTAAAGCTTAGCCAAGGCCTTTCCTCCAAGAGTGTTTCTCAGATTCATGTTCATCTCTCACCTCCTGCATTTTTGTTTTCAGATTAATTGGTAAAATGTTTAGGGTTTCTGATTTCATGTGTATTGGTTTCCTCTTTCGCAGACTCACTGTGAAAACTCTCATGGAAATGCTGTCCATGCATGTTTCTAGTCTTTTCAGTGCCTCACCCAGATCAGATCTAGCAAAGCACACCATACCTTCCGTTAACCACTTATTCATAGTACACGCCTGCAGCAGGACTGCCACTGGAGTCAGTGATCTTCTTGTCTCAGAGACTTTGCTTACATGGTGGCTGCTGGAAATGCTTTTTGCCTCCAGCACTTACTGTACAATTCTTAATGATCTTTCTTTCAAACCACAGCTCTTCCCCAGACCCCGCCCCTGCCACTCTTGATATGGTTTGGATGTGTGTCCCTTCCAAAGCTCATGTTGAAATGTGGTCCCCAGTGTTGGAGGTGGGGCCTGATGGGAGGTATTGGCTCATGGAGGCAGATCCCTCATGAGTGGCTGGGCACCATCCCCTTGGTAATAAGTAAGTTCTCATTCTATTAATATGTGAGAGGTGGTTGTTTAAAAGAGTCTGGCACCTCATTCTCTCCATTATTCCCTCACTTGTGATGTGATATGCAAGCTCCCCATTTGCCTTCCACTTTGACTGGAAGCTTTCTGAGGGCCTCACCAGAAGCACATGCTAGCACTATGCTTCTGGTACAGCCTACAGAACTGTCAGCCAAGCTGACCTCTTTTCATTCTAAATTACCCAGTCTCAGATATTCCTTTATAGCAATGCAAAACAGACTAATACACCTCTTATGAATATTTTCTCCGGTGTGTGTTGATCTCTTCCCTTCCTAATTCACATGGCACCAATTGTCAACTTTACCTTTTTTGATGCTTATCCATAGGCCACTGGTTATTACTGCCTTGATGCTTCCTGTCTGGTGGGCCTTGAGAATCTCCTGCTCTGTAAAGTTGCATTCAGAACCCTGAGGCCTGTATACAGGTTGGGGTGGCTCCTTAGTCTCCTGCTTCTTCTACTTCCAGGCCCTAGGGATTCCTCAGGCTTTCCTTCCCCTTTTGTCACAGCCCCTGTTCACTTTATTTTTGGGTTCTTCTACTGCTAAGACCTGCAGAGGAGTCAGCCTCTGCTGTCACTGAAAACAAGCATATAGGTTACTTTGATTTTTAGTGTCCTTCTAATTATTAAGGGAAAATTTGAAATTGAGGAAAAATACAAAGGGAAGCCACATAGATATATGAAATAAGCTATATGCATATAAAGAATAATATTATTATACATATTCATAATTTATAATTTTATTTTTGCTGGAAGGGCTTTTCTCTAGCACTTCTCTAATAATTAAATAATTTACCTCTACAATGGCTTATTATATATCAGGCACTGGGCTTGGAGCTAGGAATGAATGGATGAATAAGACACAATTCCTGACATGTCTATAAATATGCCCAAGTTCTTGTTCTGGAAAAAATACCAGATGCTACTTAAACCTTCTCATTTCTTTAGATCCTCCAATCTAGGTCGTAATGTCCTTTGTTCCATGGAGATCTTTATGACTGAAAGTATAATTACAAGGGGGAATAGTAGGCTGTAAGTAATGTCTCCTAGTTGTAACTTAAGCATAACTGTAAAATCTTGGGACTGGGATTTTAACAAGAATGGTGGGAGTTATACTGGAAAGAGGTTTATCATTCTACGTAATTCTCTTGGGAGGCTACACACTTATTTCCCTGATGCCATTTTTGCTCAAAGCATTTTGAAACTCCTTTTTGGGTTCTGCTTTCAAACTATGGTGTCCACCATTTAAGAAAATCATTATCGAAACATTTTAGCTGCACCTAAGTAGTAGACCCTAGCTTAGTCACAGAATTTATTCCTCAGACTCAGTTTAGAGTAACTTTTGTCTGTTTCTCAAAAACATAGATACATAACCCCAGATGGTAAATATGTGGCACTTTGGGGTAGATGTCCCCAAAAATGTGCTTCTGGTTTAAAAAAGTTTAGAAGGCATTTTTTTTTGTGGGTTCTGAGCATGAGCAGAGTAATTAAAATTTGGGTAAAGCTTCAGGAGGGGCCACTTTGATTGACAACTCCATGTTAGGTTGGGTACCAAACTTTGAGATGTAAACTTGCTTGCAGAATGTTTACTAGGGAGTGCTCTTAGGAGAAACACTGTAAGGAATTGAGAAAAACAGAATTGGGCAGAGGGGAGAAGCTGACCCTCAATCCAATTAATACATGGAGATAAGGACTTAGGATTCAAAAAACTGTAAAAATTTTCTCTATTCCATTAAGTCGTATGTCTTAAGATCACTCAAATTGCACACAAGATCCAGACAGACAATTTGGTGAGCAATGCTTCTCCATGAATGCAATATAAACTGATACTCTGCCAGTAAACTTCTCATCTGTTATAGGCAGGCCTACCACTTGAGACTAAATTATGTCATCGAATAAAATGGCCAACAAAAGGCATCCAGTTAGGGAATCCCAGTGTGATTTAACTTTCTTAAATATATATTAATTTTACTCTAATTACAGGAATTATTTCTAAATTTCTCTCCTTAACTTAAGTTGATCCAATTTCATTGTTTAAAGTATACTTTGATTGACATTGAATGTACACCAGCAGGTTTAAGTAGAGAAATGAGAAAGGAATCCATGCTAGTCAATGGAATTGAACTCAATCAATGCCTGAGGATCCAAGGGCAGCTGAACTGCTGCTTCAGAATGAGCGTTTCATCAGAGTCCTCAGCCTTGACTGAGGCTTGCAGCTTCCCCTGTCCAAATAGTAGCTGAATGACCAACTGCACGTGCGGGTGAGTGAATGCTATTTTAATAGTTCCAATTCACCCTTCAGCAAGAAAGAGCACCACAGAAGGTCGACTTGTGCCTTTAGGCTGAATGGATGGGATATTCTGGTAGGGCCTATCTGGCTAAAGCCCTGACCCCTAAATCTGGTAAATTAGGATCCCATCTGGATTGTAGGCTTTTTTACCATCTCCTATACATTATTTACTATTCATCCCTTCCAGCTATGTCTTCTGCGAGTCTACACATCTGCACGTGCCTCTCTCACAGTGTTTAGGCTTCTATGTCCTTGTTTCTCTCCCCACTTGATTCTGAGTTACCAAATGGAAACAACGTCCACCAACCTTAATTAGAAGACAGGGATTAATATTCTCATTTTATAGACGAAATGGAGACAGTAGAAATTGGTCAAAATCACACAACTACTCAGAGATGGGGCCAGGAGTTTAACTTAGAATGGTATAACTCTATACTGATTCCTGTGTGTGAAGGGCCATCTTCTAATCATGCCTGTCTCTCCAGGGATGAGCAGAGCACCAGGCACATAATGAATAGTTTTTAGCTGTCCAAATAGTTGAGTCGCCCCTGTGACAGACTCAGCCCCCTTGAGGCTCACAAGATTTCTGTCCAACTGAAGCTGTATCCCACATAGTCAAGCCAACAACATTTTCTGTCCCTTGTTGTTCTAACTCCCGAGAGAAAGGGCCTTTTATTGACTATTTGGAAGCTCCCCTTTGATCTGTAACAGTCTTTTTTCCTAGAATTAGAAATCCCTGAGGAGAGACCTCCTTTGGGAGAAGAGAGCAAAGAAAAAAAATCTATCTGTTCATCTGGGACCCAAATTCTACTTGTTCTTACAATTTGTCTTTCTTTTGGCCCCTTCCCCTATGGGGGCCAATGACCACCATTGTAAGAACAATCCCTGACCCTTTTTTGGAGAACACATGGTTAAGGAGTGTTAACATTAGTTCTCTGGCATAGAGTTTGCTGTCATGGCTCCTGATCTGATAATGAATGCATAGGCTGACAGGTGCTCAGGCCAAGATAAACAGAAGGACAAGTATCTTGAGGATCAAGTTGTTATCTAAACTATCAGTACCCTCAAGGCTCCCCAATCCACCTGCCTCTCTTAGGGTTACTGAAGACATTTGAACAGAATCGTTCAAGGTTTGGGTGGGCCCACCTACATAGAGCAGTCAACTCCTCTACCAAGCTGTGGTCCTGTTTCAAGATAAAGAGATAGCTGCCAATTTGAATTCTCATTGGAACAGGCTCACTGTACTGCAGATCACATAGATACACTGGTTTTTCTGCCAGTCCCCTAAAAGGCATGCTGAACTTCTATTTTTTTATCACTGTGTTTCATGCCGCTTAGGCAGCAGAACTTTGTGACAGCTTCCCGGTTGGCTTCGTAAGGCTGATGGAAATCTTTGGCTATCTGTTGGTTTCTCTGGCATAGGCTCCATATAACCTTGTACAACCCTAGTCCTCTCCAGAGCTATTACACCACCCTATCGCCATGGCCTTGTATTACATTTGTTACAATGCCTGAGTTCCTTCCCTAGCCTAGGTCCATATGGGAGGATGAGAGTTCAGATGGGATAAAAGATATATTGTGATGACATTGGAATTATTATTCAGTACTTCCTGAATGACCATATCGAGAGCTTTAAATATTTCTAGTCTTTGAAGTTGAAGGAAATTTCCTGATGTATAAGAGCATATTCTGACACTCATAAAAGTTTTGTACCTTTATGGTACAAAACAGAGCACTAGCTAAGATCACTCCATGTAGAAAGAATATGTGCATTTAGATTGAAGAGAGCAATGGAAACAAAAATTAACAAAGACACTGTATTAGTTACCTACAATTGCTCTGACAAATTACCGTATCCTTAGTGGCTTAAAACAACAGGAATTGGCCGGGCACGGTGGCTCAAGCCTGTAATCCCAGCACTTTGGGAGGCCGAGGCGGGTGGATCACGAGGTCAAGAGATCGACCATCCTGGTCAACATGGTGAAACCCCGTCTCTACTAAAAATACAAAAAACATTAGCTGGGCATGGTGGCGCGTGCCTGTAATCCCAGCTACTCAGGAGGTTGAGGCAGGAGAATTGCCTGAACCCAGGAGGCGGAGGTTGCAGTGAGCCGAGATCGCGCCATTGCACTCCAGCCTGGGTAACAAGAGCGAAACTCCGTCTCAAAAAAAAAAAACAAAAAAAAACAGGAATTTATCATCTTAAAGTTATGGAAGTCAGAATTCTGAAATGGGTCTTTTGGGACTAAAATCAAAGTGGAGTCAGCAGAGGTGGTGATCCTTCCGGAAGCTCATGGGGAAAACCTTACTCTTCTAGCTTCAGGAGGAGCTCACACTCCTTGGCTCCAGGCTGCACCCTTCTGACTGCACTACCGCTGTCGCATCTTCTCTAACTTTATCCCTCTTGATTTCCTTGTGATTGATTACGTTAGGCTCACCCAGGAATCTGGGGAAATCTCCCCGTCTCAAGATTTTTAATTTAACCACATCTCCAAAGTCCCTTTTGCCCTGGAAGTTGAAATGGCTACAAGTTCCAGGGATCAGGACATAGACATCTTTAGCAGGATATTGTTCTGCCCGCCACAGATACAATTGCTCTTGGTGTTAAATAACATTTTATTTGAGTAGCTAAGAAATATGACCCTGTATGTTCCCAAAAGACACATGGAGATCATTAATAAACAACTCATCACTTCATCTGGCTTCCCTCATTCTTTCTTGTCATCGGTTGTCCAGCTGCTTTCTATACAGACCAAAGATTGTCATTCCCTGCATGCACTTGCTGGCTTCTCTCTTTCCTTAGCTATGGACACTAATTAAGCACTTACCCGGGTACTATGCACATGCCCACTCATGAACACACAAACCCTACTGTGCTAAGGCATCATTACTGAGGCAAAAATGAACTCTCTTTTGAAGCATTTTACTGGTAGCATCTATGGAAAGCTTGGAATTTCTCTAGTCTTAGAAATTGTTTAGACACAAAATAGCCACTTTCCATCCTGAGGATCTCCTGAGAACATTGTCAGATAAGATTCAAGTTTCTTGGATTTTCAGATGATATTGTACTCCAATGAGCCTTCTATTCCTGGGATATCTAATTTTGTCCTCCTCCACTCCTTCCTTTCACAGCTCTAGGCAGAATAGAAGCTGGCAAAGACCTAGAATGATTTATTTTTTAATATAACAAAGTTTAAAGCTCTAGTTACATTGATGCCACAAAAATGCACAAATCATCACACACACATATACATATATATGAGAATGTTCTATTTATGTAAGTAGTAATTGTGCATTTCAATAAGACTGAATGATTCATAGGAATTTTCAGAAAGCAGCACAGACATGAATCTTTAATCTTCTAAAAGACCTTTATGTTTTCCCTTCAGGGAGAACAACGAGTTTGCTTTGGCTAAATAGTCTTTAATTTCCATTTTATTTTAGGTTTTTTAGGATTTATATAATTTACAGTTTTCCAGATACTCATTATTTATTCTGTATGGACATGATTAAAGGTATCATATATTATTTTAATTGATGATATAGAGTTAATAACTTTTTTATATCAGCAACCAAACTATTCATTTCCAAAGTGGTTCCTCATTTATAACCAAGGTTATAGGCTATTATAATGAAATTATTCAAAAAATTAGTTTCCAAAAGACTAAATATTAATTTGGAATTTCCTCAATGATTAGAATTCTCTGAAATATTTGAAGTATAGAGGAGCCTGAAATACAACGCTGTGCAATAATATGCATTCTCTGTCTTCAAGGGCCTTTTCTCAAGTAGAGGCTTCAGATTCTTCATGACTTTAAGATGAATTGCTTGTGGCTCTTTTTTGCTTTTACTGTTTACAAAATTAAAGATACTGTGTTTCTTTAAAAAATAATTTGGGCCGACTCACGAGGGGAAAATCACAATAATAACAATCAGGTGTTGTAACGTCTTAGAAAAATGGAAGATTGAGATATAGATTTCCTGTGTTCATCAACAGATTCATTGAAAATGAAGAGGAGGGCTTGGTGTATGAAGATGATTCATCTGCAATGTGGTCTGTGTTCTGATGGAAGTAAGGGCTAAGTGCGAAGTTAGCATAGAGGGGCCAATGCCTTATCTTGTTTGAGAGAGTAGGCAAAGGACAGTCTCTTCAATAAATGGTTCTGGGAAAACTGGATGTCTATATGCAGAGGAATGAACAAACCCCTATCTCTCACCATCTATTAAAATCAACTCAAAATCAATCAAAGATGTAAATGTAGGATGTGAAACTATGAAAACACTAGAAGAAAACATTGGGGAAGTGCTCTGGGACATTGGTCTGGACAAAGATTTTTTTGTGTAAGACCTTAAAAGCACAGGCAACAAAAGCAAAATTAGACAGATGGGATTACATCAAACTAAAAATCTTCTGCACAGCAGAGGATACAATCAGTAGAGTAAAGCAACAACCCACAGAATGAGAGAAAATATTTGCAAACTGTACCACTGATAAAGGGTTAATATCAAGAATAAATAAGAAACTCAACTCAATGGCAGAAACCGACCCTCCAAGTTATCTGATTAAAAATAGGGCAAAAGATCTGAATAGACATTTCTCAAAAGACGGCATACAAATGACCAAGAATTATATGAAAAAATGTTCGCCATCACTTATCATCAGAGAAATGCAAAAATGAAACTTACAATGAGATATCATCTCACTCCAGTTAGAATGGATATTGACAAAAAGAAAAAAAAATGACAAATGCTGGTGAGGATATGGTGAAAGAGGAACTCACAAACTGTTGATGAGAATGCAAGTTAGATAGTCATTATGAACAACAACAAAAGTTTCTCAAATAATTAAAAATAAAACTACAATTTGTTCCAGCAATGCTACTACTGACCGTATATCCAGAGAAAATAATATCAGTATGTCAGAGACATATCTGCACACATATGTTTATTGTTATACTCTTTGCAGTTGCTAAGATATGGAATCAATCTAAGTGTCCATCAACAAATGGATGGTTAAAAACATGTGTCATATATACACAATGGAATACTATACAGCCATAAAAGGGAATTGAATCCTGTCATTTACAACAACATGAATGAACCTAGAGGACATTATGTTAAGTTAAATAAGCCAAGGACAGAAGGAAAAAATACTGTATTATCTCATATATGGAATCTAAAAAAGGTGATCTCATTGAAGTACAGAGTAGACTGCTGGTTACCAGAGTCGTGGGGAGGGGTATTGTGACAGCTTGGTCAGTGGCTACAAAGTTAAAATTAGATGGGATGAATAAGTTCTGATCTTCTATTGCACAGTTAGATGACTATAGTTATCAACAACATACAGGATATTTTGAAATACAGTTATGCATTGCATAATGATGAGGATACCTTCTGGGAAGTGTGTTCTTAGGCTATTTTATCATTGTGTGAATTTCGTACATTATAGTCACACAAATCCAGGTGGTATAACCTATTGCTCCTAGGTTGTTAACCTGTACAGCATGTTACTGCACTGAATATTGTAGGCAATTGTAACAAAATGGCAAGTATTTGTGTATCTAAACATAGCTGAACCTAGAAATGTTAACAGTAAAAATATATTGTAAAAGATGAAAATGGTACATCTGTGTAGGACACTTACCATGAATGGGGCTTGCAGCACTGCAAGTCGCTCTGGGTGAGTCAGTGAGTGACTGGTGAGTGAACGTGAAGGCCTAGGTCATTACACTACTGTAGGCTTCATAAACAATACACCCTTAGGCTGCACTAAATTTAGGAAAATGTTTCCTTCTTCAATAATAAATTAACCTTAGCTAACTGTAACTTTTTAACTTTTTAAACTTAATAAAAACCCTTTTAAATCTTTTGTAATCACAGCTTAAAATGCAAAGGCATTGGATAGTTGTACAATAATATTTTTTCTCTATATCCTTATTCTATAAGCTTTTTCCTTTTTATTTTACTTTTTAAAGT
This sequence comes from Sapajus apella, assembly GCF_009761245.1. NCBI lineage: Eukaryota > Metazoa > Chordata > Mammalia > Primates > Cebidae > Sapajus > Sapajus apella. The sequence goes on along the minus strand of NW_022436972.1, from coordinate 8,208,203 downwards.
GTTCTTTTTTTTTTTTTTTTTTTTTGATGGAGTTTTACTCCATCACCCAGGCTGGAATGCAGTGGTGTGATCTCACCTCACTGCAGCCTCCACCTCCCGTGTTCCAGCAATTCTCCTGCCTCAGCCTCCCAGGTAGCTAGAACTGCAGGCATGTGCCACCATACTCAGCTAATTTTTGTCATTTTAGCAGAGATGGAGTTTCACCACGTTGGCCAGGCTGGTCTCAAACTCCTGACCTCAAGTGATCTGCCCACTTTGGCCTCCCAAAGTGCTGGGATTACAGATGTGAGCCACAGCGCCTAAACTTTTTTTTTTTTTTTTTAACAACTAAGATACAAACACACACATTATATTAGGCCTAAACAGGATTAGGATCTTTAAGACCTCACTAGGTGACAGAAATTTTTATCAGGTCTATTGTAATATTATGGGATGACTATCATATGTGGTCCATCCTTGACTAAATGCCATTATTATGTGGCACTTGACATAGCTAGAAGATTTTAGATGTCCCAACCACAAAGAAACGGCAACTGTTTGAGGTGATAGATATGCTAATTACCCTGATTTGATCATTACGTAAAGTACACATGTATCAAAACATCACACTGTATGCCATAAATATGCACAATTATTATGTGTCAACTAAAAGCAAAAATAAGCAACTTAAAGTATCTTCAGGTGTTTGCGCTTTTTCAGAGAGGGATGTTACTTAGGGAAGGTGCTGTGGATTGACTGGCCAGGCAGAGGAAAGATTGGGCTTTTTGCTCACATAAATCATAAAATTGTAACAGGCATGATAAAGAACCAATAGAGGACTTCAAACATAGAGACATGTGTCAGGAGTCTCATTCTGCGGAAAGCAGAGCATCCAATAAGCTTTTGCCCGGTCTTGCTGGCAGGTTCATTTATAAGCAGTGGTGAAAGGAACAATGTTAGTGAAACAGCCTGTCTGATTTGAAGTTTTCTGACTCTGTAGAAAGAATTTATCAGATGTTTTGATGGCTGCAGGTTTGCTCAGTGATAAAGCTCAAACTCAAGTGTCAACTGAGTATGTATTCAAATTCAAGGTATACCATTACCAGCAGAATTACCTTGAACAGGTTAGTTAACTTCTTTGGGTCATGAAATTTTCATTCGTGTAATAAGGAAAATATTAGTTCACACCACAGAGGATTGTTGTCGGGTTTAAACAAGATAGTTCTTGTAAAGTGCGTGGTAGACAGTACACACTCGAATGCTTGTTTTATTATGATGAAAAATAAATTTTAGAAAGAGACAAGTCCGTGAAGCCTATGTAGACCCTTCTTTCTATGCTGAGTTTCTCACTAACATTACCTTGCTTTACAACGTAGATGCCTGGCATTAAAAAGGAGGAACTGTCTTTGAGGAGTTAGAATCAATTATGTGTTAACAAGACCAACGTGTATTTGGAATTTTAACCCTTGTGCCATTAATTAATCTGGGAGCTATGGTAATAAAATTTAAGATTTTTCTTCTCTTAAACTAGCTGTGGACTGCATCTAAATTTTCATTAAGTAGGCAATCAAAATCTTCAGTTTTTATTACAAAAGACTCATGTGGCGGAGAGAGACAATTTAAATGCATAAGGAATGAAGTGGAATAATGATTTGGTGCATATATTCTGATAATTACTACTTCCCTTCTCTCAGCTCCCTTGCAATAAATGTGCTGTCTTTTAAAACTTCATTAACAAGAGATTACAAATTTTAATGGTGTACAATAATTCTACCTTAATTTTAGAGCAATGTAATGCAGGTATCTGTTCTCTCTGAGTAATTTTCCCTGAAATATTTCCAATGATTCAGAAAAGTTCTAGGAGGATTGAAATAATATATAGTGTTGGTACCAAATGCATTTTATATTTTAATTTTTAGTGTTGGATATTATTAAGCCTTTAGTATTGCAAGTGAAACAACAGCTAATTGTTCTCTTGTGCAAAAACTAAATCTTTTTTTTTTTTTTTACCAAGTTTTAACATTTGAATAGGAATTAAGGTTTTCTTAGCAACAGTTATGGCTTAGTGGATAATGTGCTAAGAAAATCTGGCAACCAGCGCTTAACCAGATCTAAATGCCTATAAACGGACTGGGCTAAAACTCAAGCAAAAGCATTTTAACATTTTTTGAAATGTCACGTCGACAATCAGTCGGCCTCAACACTGAAAATGGCAATTGTGCAATTCAGGGACTGCTGGGGACATAATCTTAGTCCCCCCCTTTTTTTTTTAGTTTTTCTCACTGGACTGGCATCTAGTCTTTGTAACACTGATTTTTTTTTTTCCCTCTGAATGTGCTTCTTATCCAGTGATGTTTCTACCACAAAGAAATGACTAAATTTGAGAAGGGATAATCTACTGAAGCAACTAAATACACGGATTATGAAAATTTGTGGAAAATTAATTTCCAAAGTTCAAGAAAGAGCCAAAAAGCTTTCCTGAAATGGCCTTGGGTTTGGAACAAACTTTTAATTTGAAAACGGAAATGTTCCCCCAAGAGAAATTGTCCTTTAAAACTGTCAAGAATAAACAAACAACAACAATTACTCTCTGGTTCTTGCTTCCTGAGACACTAATGGTTCTTGAGATTGGTCCTGTGGGAGCAAAGAAGCCTTTGCATTTTCTCTAAGTAAGAAGTTTTGGATTTAATGTCACACTTACAATTTTTTCTCTGTCTGATCATGTTATCAATTATGTCCTGAGGCATGTTTTAGCTTCTGTTTTAATTCATTCCCATACTGTTCTGTAGAGACTGTCACTAGTCATCAATTCCTTGAGAGTTTAATTTTTTTTTTTTTTTTTTCTGGCAAGGGGGAGATAGAAGGACAGGATAGCAATTTACATGTTTCATTGTGAGTCCCTGCTTTAATATTACTTTATATCAAGCTGATCAAGTGTCATATGATATTTCCATTTGTGTGTGTACAAAAAAGCTCAGGGATAGGACACAATTAAGAGAATTTTTTTTGTTGTTTAAGTGAGAAGATCCATTCATCTCCCTGTCAGCCAATTTTTTGACTCTGAGGGATTTTCTCCGTGGAGACATTATTCGAAAGCAATGTGGTAAATTGCTTTAGAATAATCCTGCCGGAGTCAGAGACATCCTGGTTTTCCGCCCCTTTCCTCCCATCCAGCCTCTGCTAAACTTGGTCTCCTGTGACTTCAGGGGCACCCATTCTCTGAAACCATTTCTCACTTCCGCAAAAAGTGTAATTTAGAGGGAGCTTCATTGAAAGGACAAGAAATGTGAAGTCAGATAAATTGGGTTTTCCTTGATTTTCTCATGGTTAAAATGAATGTTGGGGAAGAAAAAAATGTTGTCGACTTGCTTATGCTAAGTACTTGGGGGCCTGCAAATTAAACTACAGAAGAAAAGGCACACAAGTTTTGTTAATAGGTATAGGCACAGAGTTCACAGAAAATATTAGGTTAGTGCAAAAATAATTGTGGGTTGTGGGTTTTGCCATTCTTTTCTTTTTTGAGAGGGACTCTCACTGTGTTTCCCAGGCTGGAGTGCAATGGTGCTCACTGCAAACTTTGTCTCCTGGGTTCAAGTGATTCTCCTGCCTCAACCTCCTGAGTAGCTGGGATTACAGGCATGCGCCACCATATCTGGCTAATGTTTGAATTTTTAGTGGAGATGGGATTTTACCATGTTGGCCACGCTGGTCTTGAACTCCTGTCCCAGGTAATCAAGCCAACCTTGGCCTCCCAAAGTGCTGTATTACAGGCATGAGCCGCCGTGCCCGGTTGGTTTTTGCCATTACTTTCAATGGCAAAAATCTGCAATTACTTTTGCACCAACCTAAGAAGTGAAACAAAGAAATGATTAGATTTAGGAAACAGTGTTTGGGCTTCCAAGGATCATAAGTTATGGGGGAAATGACTGGGAAAAATGTGGAAACGAAAGACTATTGTAGAAGACAGGAGTTCTTTAGACTCTTCATATGTCATGACTTTTTTGCATTTTGCTGTTTGACTCAAACTATTAGTGATTCATCTTGGTCTAAGAGACAAAACCAACTTGCCAATTGGCATTTAAGAATCCTTTAACAAGGACTGCTCAGGCTTCTCTAACCACAGTTTATAAAAATGCTTAGCGTAACCTGGCCTTTGCATCTCATGATGATCCTGCAATCTAAGTTCCAGTCAGTCTTCAATGACGAAGTCAAGGTTTGCTGACCATGCTCTCTGATTGGCCCAGAACACGCACAGTTTATACCTGTTGTCTCAGCATAGTTATTGAGTATCCTGTCTCTCATTCAAAAGTATCTCAGCTTGGAAAAGATGATATGTCATCCTGCTTGTGAATCTTTCCCATCCATCCCAAACTGCAATGGCTATTCCCTTCTCCTGAAATCCTTAGAGATGTCTGTCTACAGTACTGCTTTAGCATGTAGCACAGACTGTGATTACAATGTGCCCACCACGTGCCAGGTACCTTAATACACTATCTATTCAACCTATTTTTTCAGATAAGCAATAAAAGACACAAAGAGCAATTTAGAATCACTTCTTGTCCATTGCCTCAGGGACAGTAACAGCAGGACTTTGATTTAAATATAGAGCCATCTGTCTCCAAAGCTATGCTTGCTTCACCACGCTGAGTGACCAACTTTTCTCAGTTTTCCTGGGATTGTCTCAGTTCTAACACTGAAAATCTCTCATTCCAGGAGCCCCCCAGTCCCCAGCAAATGGGGAGGAAGCGTCGTTTGCTCTACTGTGACATCATCAAGGCCTCAGTTGACTTGAATATAAAATAGATATTCCTATTGTACAGCCTAGTTGTGTCATAAATAAGCTCTTGGCAAGAGGGCTCTAGACCTTTCTTCCATTTAATCCTCAGAGCCTCGTACAGTGACCTACTAAAATGTCACTTTGCTTTTTCCCTCATGTTATTTCATGAGCAGGTTTTGCTTCTACAGTTAACTTGTAATCCTATTTGGGAAATAAATTACGTTTTTTCTCCTTTGCCTCTCGTGCTGCCCAGCGCTGTGTTTGACCTGCAGGGATTCAATCAATGTGTGGTTGCTGAGTAAGCAAGCTGAGTCCTCTTTTTCCAAACATATGGTTTTTAATGGTTGCCTGTTAAAGCCTGCTTCAGTGATGTAAAAAATCCTTTCACTGCACCACTCTTGATCTCTTCAAAAACATCTTTCAGCACAAATGGGGTACCACATTCAGCATAGCTACTGAGGACCCATATCCGTCTTTGAGGAGCGCCCCTTTCCCATACACTTCTGGTTTAAATGCCCATAATCATTCTGTTTCCCTCAGCCTTCTGGTATTTCACCCAAGAGAAATCACCTTTTAGGTTTCATTCTAACTTAAACAAATGTGAGAATGTAAAGAGAGACTGAATTACTTTCGAGGCTTAAATTTCAGAATTCATGAAGAGTTTGAGGCTTAAAGAAGTACTTAATTAACGTTCATGTTTTTTATTTTTTTTGCAAGCTGCCACATCCAAAATCCCAAAAACATCTTTTGATGGTATTTGTTTTCTCTGCTAAGACTGAAGGCTGCTCTAGAACAAATGCTTTTCTTCTAAAATGATACATACTAGCTAACATAGTATTTTCCTTTCTGCACAAGTCACATCCAGGGATATGATCCTTGTCTTTCATGAAGTCTCAGGCCTGGGTGCCAGGGAGCTTCTAATGTACAGTTCTGGAATTACAGTAGGTGCCCCTATTTTTTACTCTATCTGTTGCAGTCCCTTATTGCATCAGTTACTGCAGGGCAGGAGGTCAAGAGGTAGCCTCGGTCAACATCTGTAGGGTCATTTGCTTTTTGAGAACTTTGTTTTTCTTTTTACATTTCATTGCTGACTCCCCAGGGGTTTTGAATTTGTAATACAATCCCAACTACACTTCATCAGAAATTACTGATTTCAGAGATTGCTGAAGAACACAACCATATCAATGAAAGAATGTGTATTTTGTAAGCTAATCTTTAAAATATTGCTGAAAGGCAGGGTGTGGTGACTCATCCTGTAATCCCAGTATGAGAGGCTGAAGTGGGAGGATCACTTGAGCCTAGGAATTTGAAAACAGCCTGGGCAATATGGCAAGACCCCATCTCTACAAAAAAATCTTTAAAAGTTATCTGGACATGGTGCCGCACACCTGTAGTCCCATCTACTTAGAAGGCTGAGGCAGGAAGATAACTTGAACCCAGGAGATCAAGGTTGCAGTGATCTGTGATTGCACCACTGCACTGTAGCCTGGGTGATAGAGAGAAACTTTGTTAAAAAAAAAAAAAAAAATTGCAGGCCAGGCGCAGTGGCTCAAGCCTGTAATCCCAGCACTTTGGGAGGCCGAGGCAGGTGGATCACGAGGTCAAGAGATCGAGACCATCCTGGTCAACATGGTGAAACCCCGTCTCTACTAAAACTACAAAAAATCAGCTGGGCATAGTGGCGCATGCCTGTAATCCCAGCTACTCAGGAGGCTGAGGCAGGAGAATTGCCTGAACCCAGGAGGCGGAGGTTGCGGTGAGCCGAGATCGCGCCATTGCACTCCAGCCTGGGTAACAAGAGCGAAACTCCGTCTCAAAAAAAAAAAAAAAAATTGCTAAAAGATGGTGAGATCAGCAATTGTCTAACTATACAAACTCTGCCTATGAATTGAAATAATCCTCTTGTTCCCTTCAAATGGAGGTGGACAAAACTATTAACTTTCTCTTGTCCATATGTCCCTTCACCTATCTTTCTAAAATTTTTATTAGGTGCTTTAATGTGTGGGCTGGAATCAATAGAGGACAAGCTATTAAAAATTATTGGTCGGCTGCGGCTCCTCACTAAATATTAAAGCAGCTTGGCAAATTAGCACATTCCTCCAGGCACTAGGCCTGAGAGAGATAATGGTCTAGGCAAATAGACACTATAATACAAGTAGAAAATACTGTCAATGTGTTGCTCTGGGTTTCTTTTGGCTGCTGTTGTTTGCCATTAATATTATTCTGTTTTTTGCTTTTATTTGTGTGAGGAGATGGAGGGCACGCGTTAACTGTTGGAAGGATTTCTTTTAAGGATGCATTATATCAAGAGCTAGATATCAGAGCCACTTGGGAGAAATAGGAAACAGGTGTAGAAACAGGTGAGTGGAATGTTGCTTATTACACCTCTGGATTAAGTGCCTGGGAGGAGTGGGCAATTTTTCAGGGTGCTGTGTGCCTTGTATTCTTGGAGAATTATAGACAACGTGTTCATGCAAATTGTATGAAGAAGGCTGGCACCTGTAAAACGAAGGCAGAGGTGGGCCACATAGGCGGAGACTTAATTTTCTCAAGTGAATGAAGTAAAAAGCACTCAGTGAGGCTGATTCTGTGGTTATATATTTGAGCTAGAAGATTCAGGAGTGAGAATCAGTTCTAAGACAGAGATGGAGACATCAGTAAGATCGGGAAATACTCAGACATCAGAAGAATTTGGGTTTGAATCAGAATTCCTTCACATACCATTTCTGCTCTTTCTAAGTTTCAAGTTAAGCAACAAGTCAGTGTTTCAAACCTTGTTATTGATAAACAAAAAAATTCAACAATTTATTCCTTATACTTTTCTGATTATGAAAAGTTAAGAATGAAGTAGTATCTCTTGAGTTCCCCATGCGTACCATGAGGAGTTTATAGTTTGTCATTTTGTCTGTAATCCAGCAACTCCCAAGTTTTGCTAACCTAATCTGGGGTGCAGAAGCAAAGAGTACATTTTGTACCATGTGTCGTATTCGAGAAGAATTTTTCACGTTTGCATTTGTATAACCTGTAACCATACATATATATATATTTTGAGACAGTCTTGCTCTGTCGCCAGACACCAGGCTGGAGTGCAGTGGCGCAGTCTCGGCCCACTGCAACCTCCGCCTCCCGTGTTCAAGCATTTCTCCTGCCTCAACCTTCCGAGTAGTTGGGACTACAGGCGTGTACCACCATGCCCAGCTAATTTTTTTTTTGTATTTTTAGTAGAGACAGGGTTTCACTATGTTGGCCAGGCTGGTCTCGATCTCTTGACCTTATGATCCTCCCGTCTCAGCCTCTCAAAGTGCTGGGATTACAGGTGTGAGCCACTGCTCCCAGCTTTTTTTTTTTTTTTTTTTTTGAGACGGAGTTTTGCTCTTGTTACCCAGGCTGGAATGCAATGGCACCATCTCAGTTCACCACAACATCCGCCTCCTGGGTTCAAGCAATTCTCCTGCCTCAGCCTCCCGAGTAGCTGGGACTACAGGCCCGCACCACCACACCCAGCTAATTTTTAGTAGAGATGGGGTTTCACCATGTTGACCAGGATGGTCTCGATCTCTTGACCTCGTGATCCACCCGCCTTGGCCTCCCAAAGTGCTGCGATTATAGGTGTGAGCCACCACGCCCGGCCCCACTTGTAACCATATTTATAAAAACTGTCGAGATTAACACTGTTCAACTCATTCACCGTTTACATGCTGTTCCCCACTTGGAGGTTCTAAACTTTGTTTACTTTCAGGTCAAATGAATTACGTTAAGTTTTTCTTATGAAGTTGTGTGACGGAGACTGTCTTTATTTACTTTTGTGCATGAACAATAATTTGGCCGCGCAAATTGGCTCATGGCATTTCCTCTCAGCAGCTTCATATGCATTGCTCTGTTATCATCTGGCCTTACATATGGCAGATGAGTGCTCTCAGAACAACCTAACTTTTTCCTGTTTGTATTTTGGATTCTGTTTTATCTTTGAAGCAAAACTTTCCTATAGAGTACAGATACTTTTCTCTTATAGTATAAGCAACACACAATGGGTACCAGAATGTCCCAGAAAAGCATACATACTTTATCATGAAAAGGAAGGATGATGAAGACGGATGGTCACACATACAACCTGGTAGAAGGAAGTCTAGCGTTTAGTTGCACAATGATGGACTCACCAAGTATCCCAAAAAGGAAGCTGAGAACCCAGATTAGCCCCCCTATCTCCTGATAGATAAATCTTCTGGATGATTCTGTTGATTATAGTGAGAAGGTAATGATATACAGTGAAAAATAATGATGCACAATAAAGTAATTATAAAACCAAGGTCAGACATCCCCTAACAAGATAATATGGGCATTTGGGCATAAAGGGGAAGTGCTGGCACTGGAGTTTAAGGTGGAAAAGGGGTAGGAGGAAGGAGGAACTGTACTGCTTCTGTTACATTAGCCAGCTTCTCTACCTTGACATTATATCTGCCAGATCTATTGAGAGGTAAGAGCTTTTAGCTGGAAGTTCTTCTTTTTTTTTTTTAATGGACTCTGATATTTTTATACTGAGGACATATAACAGTCTCAGGATTGGATTTTGTTTTCTTAATAAATTATTCCCAAACTTGTATTATTTCACTGAGTCTTCTTATTGCTATGTTAATCAGACTAGACGATTTTAACAAATTATAATTATTGTTTCTGCAGTAACAAACGACTCCCAAATCTTAGTGGCTTACAACAAGCAAGGCTTGCTTCTTCCGCCTACCACAGTCAAACGGGAGCCCTGCATCTTTTCTCCTTGTCTGTAACTTATGTGGGAAGAGCAATCCCTATGCCTGTACCTGTGGCAGAGGCAAAGAGAGGCTCTGGCAAACCATGCACTGCCTCTTAGAGTCGTCACTCAAAAGTGACCTGAGCCACTCATCCCATTTCATTGTTTTAAGTGAGTCACATACCCCAAACTAATTTTAATTTCAAGGGTGCAGTATTGTGTGATCCCATTAAGGTGTCTGAAGGGAGCAGAAACAGAAATATTGGTGAACCAAGCAAATGACTACCATTGTGTGTTGTTTCTTGTTCTTTCTCTTGCTGTTCAAAATATTTTTCAGACTTTATATATATTTTGTTGTTGTTGTTTGAGACAGAATCTCGCTCTGTCACCCAGGCTGGAGTGCTATGATACAACCTCAGCTCACTGCAAACTCCGCCTTCCAGGTTCAAGTGATTCTCCTGCCTCAGACTCCTGAGTAGCTAGGATTACAGGTGCGCACATCATGCCTGGCTAATTTTTTTTTTTTTTTTTTTTTTTTTTTTTTTTTTTTTTTTTTTTTTTGTATTTTTAGTAGAGAGGGTGTTTCACCATATTGGCCAGGCTGGTCTCGAACTCCTGGCCTCAAGTGATCCACCTGCCTCAGCCTCCCAAAGTGCTGGGATTACAGGTGTGAGCCACTGTGCCCAGCCTCTATGTCCCTTTTTTTTAAAATAACTTTTTCCTCCCCTAAACATAGAAAGGCTCTAACCAGGCCTAGTTCTAACACGTCAAGTTATCAGATTATATTCTTTTATAACACTATTGATCCGTGTCACAAAAATGTTACTGAGCACTGATTCTAGGCATTGGAAAAAAAGACATTAAAATGAATTTAGCAAGGGTAAATGTAAAACACTGCATACCTTGTACAAATATAAAAGGGGTTATAGTTTTATGGGTTGTTTTGATGATGAGCTCATTGAGGGCTAATAAAGTGTTAGTGCTGCTAAATTTAAAAAAAGCAAATATAATGTCAGGTTGTATGAACAGCAGCATTGTCCAGGTCAAGTGTCTAGTGGCACTACTGCAGAGCCCAGGTCTGACCACTTCTGGAATATCATGGATTTTTATAGCATGTGAGAATTCTGGGAGATACAATTCAAGTTGAGGTTTGGGTGGGGACACAGCCAAACCATATCAAATAACTAAAGGATACTAGGCATAATCCCTGGGTAATGAAATAATCTATGCAACAAATCTCCATGGCAGACATGAAATATGACCGATCCAGATTGAGGTGTGCAGTAGCTATGAAACACGCATTGGGTTTTGAAGACTTCCTATGAAAACAATATTGTAAAATATTTTCATAATCAAAACACAATGACATTTTTTATATTTTGCATTCTATTTAATATGTTATTAAAATTAATTTTACCTATTTCTTTTTATTTGTAAAAATATGGTTACTAGAACATTTTAAATTTTGGGTGCAGCTTGCATTGTATTTCCACTGGACAGCGTTGATGTCATTTTTCATTATTCATATCTTTCTAGAAGCTTCAAAAATTATGTTTCATATGTGTGCATTTGTTTTAGATTAACAGTTAGTTACTAAGAGGGAGTCATTAAAGAATTATTCTTGGACCAGGCACGGTGGCTTATGCCTGTAATCCCAGCACTTTGGGAAGCTAAGGCAAGCAGATCACCTGAGGTCAGGAGATCAAGACCAGCCTGGCCAACATGGTGAAACCCCATCTTTACTAAAAATACAAAAAGTTAGCTGGGCATGGTGGCAGGTATCTGTAATCTCAGCTACTCGGGAGGCTAAGGCAGAAGAATCGCTTGAACCCAGGAGGCGGAGGTTGCAGTGAGCCGAGATCGCACCAACTCTGTCTAAAAAAAAAAAAGAATGATTCTTTCCTAGTCCCAATTAAATATTGGGGTTGACTTCCAAGGAAAATATAGCCCATTTGTGTTGAATTAAAGGAAGAGCAAGCTCCGGAAAACAGGAGCCTGTTCTGCACAACTGGAAAAGGTGTATATGTAGAAACCCAGAGGAGGGTGGGGTAAAAAGCAAGTCTGTTGAAAGGGTGCTTTTATCCCTCAGCATGTCAGAGGAGTATAGTCCTCAACCCTGCAATGTGCCAGCCAGCCCTGGTCCTGGTAAGGTGGGGTAAAGACAACATCCACCTCTCTTACTTCATCCTTTTCGGTCTCTGCTTGGTAAAGTGTCTACACTTCTTGTAATCCTTATGATGATACTATTGAAGCTTTTAGGGGAACTGTGGAACTGAGAAAAAGCAAACAAATTGTCTGTGAGTGAAAGGAAGTAAAATAAATAAATAAGAGCCTAAGTTGAGACTGCTGAGAAATGACCATAACCCTATATATATGTAATTGTTTTCCATGATGAACTCAAGAATTGCTCTCAGGTTTATATACGAACATGTTGTAGTGGTACACTTCCTACAAATACATATGAAAGTGACTCTTTCTCTTTTCCTTAGAAGTCCAAACATCCTTCTAGTTGATCTCTTTGTATCTGGTCTCTCTCTCTTCCCAACCAGCCTGAACACCACTCCCATATTAAACGTTCTAACATTTCATGTTTATGCCTTCACGTTCTTGCTCAGTCTTCCATTGCTTCCCTTTGCCTAGATTAGAAGAATTTCAAATGTTTCAGTTTAGTACCAAACAGCCTTTCATAATTGAACCTTTTTAACTATCAGCCTTGATATTTATTTCCCCATCCAGCTGACCTTTCTAGTGACATGTTTTCCTCTCTTAGCACTCCTTCCCACAGGATCCCTGACTTGTTTCCTTTATTCTTCAGATCCTGTCTCCATTCCTCTCAGCTGCATCTCCATGCATGCATCTCCATCCCATGAAATCTCTGCCCACTCCAGCCCATGAACAGCAGCTCACAGGGATAGCCATGTCTTCCTCTAAGCTGTATGCAAGTGTGGGTCACAATATACCAGTCATAAAGCGATTGAATAAAAATGGTCGTCAGCTGCTGCCAGCCGAAAGATTATCTTTCGCAGGAAGTGTCTAGATGACATTGTTTTATGCAAAGGAAGAAGCTGATTTTATTGCAAGTTCAAACAGAAAGGGAGTCTTCCACTATCAGTGAGTATAAAATGCACTCCCCTCCCCCAGGGGCATGGGAGGAAAGCATGGATTCAGTTAGATGCTGAAGGCATGAAATGCAGGCTGGAGCACTCAGGTTCCAGAGAAAGGAGCTGCGGTGTTACATATTTTCATGAACAAGAAATCAGGCAGTCAGCATTTCTGAAACACACTCAAGAGGGACAAACTCTTCTACAGTTATGTGTACGTATATTTTAATAATCCTGTATTTGGCCAAGTCAAAGACAAAAAAGGTACCTTTGATTACTAAGAATTCTCAATGAAGAAATAGACAAACCAAGGTAGAATTATAGAAGTTGAACAGAACATAGAATAAAAGATCGAGATGGGGCCCTGACATTTTCCTATGGCTGCACCAAAATAAGATTATCCATGGAAAATTCTTCATTAAGAAGAAACTGGAAACTGGTACCAGAATCCCTGGTAAATCATTTTAATTTTTCCTATTTAAATAGAGGGTAAGTCGTACCTACTTCTAGTAAATGTGTGTGCAGTCTCCTGTCTTTCACATTAAGGATCAGCAAACAAAAGCCTGTTTGCCCACAGGTCTAACTTCTGCCTTTGTAATTAAAGTTTTATTGGAACTCAGTTACATCCATTTATTTGCTTGGTGGCTTTCACACTACAACTGCAAAGTACATTATTTGCAATGAGACCGTATGGCTCATAAGACCTAAAAAGTATTCACTATCTGGCCCTTTATAGAAAAAGTAGGCAGACAGCTGTTGTACGTAAAGAACCCCTCTTGTCATTGTTTTTCATTAGCCATTATCGAAGTGGGTTCCATGTAATGGCATTATTAGGTGTTACTGGGTAAGAATAGTCTAGGCTTATGCTGCGGTAATGAACAACCTCAGAATCTCAGGGGCTTAACACACAGAGCTTACTTTCCACTCATGCAAAGTTTGCTGCAGACAGTCTCCAGGGTGCTTGTCCTCCATGGGGTGACTCAGTGATCCAGGCTGCTTTCTTCCTGTGGCTCGACTGTGTCAGTGTTCTATCTTCACAGCTTCCACTCACTAAGGAAAGGGAGGTACAGCCCATAGACAACTCACACCTGTTCTCATGTCACTTCTGCTCACAGCCCCATTGGGCAGAACCAGTCACGGGCCGCTTCCTACTACAAGATGCCTGGCAACTGTGCTCTTCCTGTGAGCCTAGGAAGAGAACTGGAGCTTGGTGATCATGAATAATGTTTATCACAATGATAACAAAAGGATGACTGTGGTCAAATCAGTTTGAAAACATTGAGTTGACTAAAATTCTATAATTCTCCTCATGTTATAAATTCGCAGTGGCTTTGCTCCGCTTACATTGTTATGAATGACCAAAATACAATCACTATAGGCTATCTGTCTTTCCTGTACTGTATAAATCTTTCTCATGCAGGAATTACAGTTTTGCAGAGCACACTTGGGCGATGCTCTTCTCTCTCTGTCTGTGAGGACCAGATGCTCCCTGCCTAGTATGAAGGATTTGAGTACCTTAGTGTGGGCAAAACAAACAGGAATTTCTTTCTGAAGAGGTTTCTGTCTGGGTGCATCTGAGGTTAAATTACTACTGCATAATGCCCAAAACCAGGCTACGTGCTTATGCACAGCTAGATGGAAAACAGGTGGGTGCTGCACTCAGCATAAAGTACAAGAAAGTTGTCTTAAAAATCCCTAGCCTAAGGCCGGGCGCGGTGGCTCAAGCCTGTAATCCCAGCACTTTGGGAGGCCGAGGCGGGTGGATCACGAGGTCAGGAGATCGAGACCATCCTGATCAACATGGTGAAACCCCGTCTCTACTAAAAATACAAAAAAAAAAAAACCATTAGCTGGGCATGGTGGCGCGTGCCTGTAATCCCAGCTACTGAGAAGGTTGAGGCAGGAGAATTGCCTGAACCCAGGAGGCGGAGGTTGCGGTGAGCCGAGATCGCACCATTGCACTCCAGCCTGGGTAACAAGAGTGACACCCCGTCTGAAAAAAAAAAAAAAAAAAAAAAATCCCTAGCCTATCCTTTTTGTACCCTTTTTGACCTCATGGTATCTCTTTCTGTTCAGCTGTCCGAAGCTGTGCTTTATTCTTTCCTTCTCTAGTAATACCTGCAATAATTTGACTTCGATTCGATCATATCGATTTGTTATTTTGACCACGTGCAGCTTCCAAGCAAGGAGTTGCAGTTGCACAGAAGGGTTTGTAGGAGTGGGGTGAGGAGAGGTGCGGAGAGAAGTGATGGAAGAAAAGGAAAAGGACCATGTATTTTCCTTCAACTGTAAAACCAAGGCTTGCTTGGAGGTTGCTATGACAAGCATATCTTTCAAAATTCAGACATTGAAGCCCTAGCCCTTGATGTGACTGTATTTGGAGATAGGGCCTTTAAGGGGTAATTAAAGTTAAATGAGGTTATAAGCATGGGATCTTAATCTGATAGAGACTTTATAAGAAGAGAAAGAGAGAGAGAACTTGCTCTCTCTCTCTGCATGTGCTCAAAGAAGAGCTATATGTGAACTGCAGCAAGAAGGTAGCTCTCTGCAAGCCAGGGAGAGATCCCTCATTGGAACTTAGACCCTGCAGGACCTTGATCTTGAACTTTCCAGCCTCCAGAACTGTTGGGAAAGAAATTTCTGTCGTTTAAGCCACCCAGTCTGTGCAATTTTGTTATAGTATCCTGAGCAGACTAATGCAGAGGTAAAAACCTGTCCTCCCCTCTCTCCAAAGTCGGGGAATTTGGTTCTGTGGCAATGTTGGAGGTGACGTGCTTCAGCTGCTGAAGATTTGGGATCTAGTGACCCTGGCCTTGAAGTTCAGCTGCAGGATGGAGCCAACATCACCCAAGCTCAAGTCCATTCTGCTTCTGCTTCCCCAACACAATGAGATTCCTACACTTCCACAGCAGGGGAAGAGGCAAAGAGGATCTGGGGCTGGGGCTGGAGCTACAGGTGGAGGAAATACACAGGCAAGGTTATGTGAAGAAAGAAGAAGCCAGAAGAAGGGAGTTCCTTAATGCTGGAGCATAACATCCAAACCTTGTTATAAAGCACATGAGATTTTTGGGATGCCTGCATGATCAAGCTTATACTTTATCAGAGGAATTGTTGACACTGATTATAGATGTCGAAAAACTCAGTATTTAGAGGAGAAAATTGATAAAAGTTTTACTTGGTTATGTAAAAATAATTCTGAGAACAGTCATTTATGTGGTTATTTATGCATTTTGCTGTGCAGCAAAATGAATACTATGCAGCATTTAAAATTTGTGTAAACTGCCTTTGATTAAGCTTCACAGCCAGTGACTCATGGTTCGCAATTAAAAAGATTTCAGTGACCATTAATGTGTCTCACTTCTTTTGTCACTGACTCAGACGGTGTTGTCTTACAAACTTTTGCATGTGCACTGTTTATTTTGTCTCCTCAGATACACCAGAAGCAAATTAAAGTTATATTTTTACAATTTTCTTAAAATTGTAACACATAGCAGATTCTGAGTAAATAAATAGCCAAAAAAATAGTATCCATAACAAAAATTAATTTTATTCTTTGTACTTCCTTTTATACGTGAGATTTTTAAACCCTTCTTTAAATGTCAAAATAGAGCTCTTAAAAATAGAAATACTTTTCGAATTAAAGCATCAAAAGGGACTTCAGATGTTATTCGATTCAGTCCCTCCAAATTGGATTGAATTGGACTTTTAAGCCAATTGGTTAATTAAGCTAAAAAAAAAACAATTTAGAGATATTATTTTCAGGTCTCTTAATTTCTTGCCAGAACAACAGATGTGCAATTCTCAAAGAGATCATTTACCATGGGCTTTAAATATTACCATAGTAAATATCTTTTCTTAATGACTTCGTCTATTCTTTTGCAATAAATCACTGTATTCCGATGCTTTCAGGAAACGTTATTTATGCATCTCTGTGGTTGTTGTATCTTGCCTTTGATGGTGTTGGTTTTGTGATACAGTGAAGAAAAATGTGAACTCCTTAAGGGCAAAGGTGTGTTTACTCTTGTGCCTTCATAAAATATCTGTTGACTTCTGGAATTCCCTAGGCTTTTAAAATAATACATTTTTTGAATAGATGAAAATTGTATCTATTTATGGTATATAACTTGATGTTTTAATTTATGTATACATTGTGGAATGGCTAAATCAAGCTAATTAGCATGTCTTCACCTCATATACTTATGAGTTTTTCATAAGAATGTGGCACATATATACCATGGAATATTATGCAGCCATAAAATAATGAGTTCGTGTCCTTTGTAGGGACATGGATGAATCTGAAAGCCATCATTCTCAGGAAACTGACACAAGAACAGAAAACCAAACACTGCATGTCCTCACTGCATGTTCAACACTCAAGGGTGTTGAACAATGAGAACACATGAGCACAGGGAGGGGAGCATCACACACGGAGGTCTGTTGGGCGGGGGGAGATGCTAAGGGAGGGATTGCTGGGAGTGGGGAGGTTGGGGACGGATAACATGGGGAGAAATGCCGGATATAGGTGACAGGGGGGTGGAGGCAGCAAACCACCTTGCCATGTATGTACCTGTGTAACAAGCCTGCAAGATCTACACATGTACCCCAGAACATAAAGTACAATTTTAAAAAAAGGAAAAAAAAGAACACTTAAAATATACTCTCGTAGGCAGGGCATGGTGGCTCATGCCTGTAATCCCAGCACTTTGGGAGGCCAAGGCAGGCAGATCACGAGGTCAAGAGATCGAGACCATCCTGGCCAACATGGTGAAACCTCTTCTCTACTAAAAATACAAAAAAAATAGCCTGGCATGGTGGTGCGTGCCTGTAGTCCCAGCTACTCGGGAGGCTGAGACAGGAGAATTGCTTGAAACTGGAAAACGGAAGTTGCAGTGGGCCGGGATAGTGCCACTGCACTCCAGCCTGGCGACAGAGCGAGACCCCGTCTCAAAACAAACAACAACAACAACAAATATATATATATATATACTCTCGTAGCAATTTTTAAGTATGCAATATATTGCTGTTCACAATAGCCACAAGGATGTCTGCTTGATTGATATCTTGAACTTTTTCCTCCTGCCTAATGGACATTTTGAATCCTTTACCAATATCACCCCTAGTCCCTGGGAGTTTAGTCCTGTAGGCCATATACTGGCATGAGCAAGGTCACCTCAGATGTTAGGGCTTCTGATTGACTGACTAGTGTCTCTTTATGACATCTTTAAGCTAAAAAGGCTAAGGAAAGTGAACTATGGAACAACATTTATTTTATCTGAAAAATGTACACATATGATATTTTGGTAAAGTGTATTTTCCTCTGATGCACATATATAATATTTTTATGTCTGTATTTTGCTCATATTTTAATTTCAAGTTTTAATTCCATTTTAGATATTCTGCTTTGTGTAGCCTCCATCATAGCCCTTGCTCCCATATCTGTTGACTTTGATCATTGACATCCAAGTTCAGTGGTCATCTCCTCAGCACCACTGGTTCTAAAAGCAAAACAACTCATCCTTATTCTAGTCAATCTGTGGCATACTTGTGTGTTATTTTCTTTGTTGAAGACAAAAAATAAGAAATTACCTTATAACACTAACCTAACCAAATTCACTATTACACAGTACACCCATGTAATAAACCTGCACGTGTATCCTCTGAATCTGAAATGAAAATAAAAATAAAAATAAGAATAACCTGAGCTCTTAAAAAATTACCTCATTCATATCTTTTTTTCTTTGTTCATTTTCTATGTCCCTTTGGCACTCCACCACCTGTAACAAGCCCACACGCTGGCATGTAAAGCTCCGTGGGAGACAGGTCCTTGTCTTTCTGGTTTCGAAGCTGCAGCTCAGAATCTGCAATAGTGCCTGTCACATTGTAAGCCATCAAAAAGTGTGTGTTAAGTGAAGGGAGGATAAAATCACACTCCCCAAGTGTCAATGAATCCAATGGGATGTGTTTGTGTTTATGGTGAAGGATGGGTTATCATAAATCATAAACCAACCCAAGACTAGGGCAAGCCTCCACTAAAATCCTATTAAAGTAAATGAAAGCCTGAGGGCTTCTGTGGAATGGCAGCTGCTCTCATTTCAGAATGGGCCTAGTTTCTCATTCAGCCAAAAGTCCTGTGCACAATTTCTCCCCCATAGCTCATTTCTTCCGTAATCCTTTTTGATGGAGTTCCTTGCTTCATCCCAGTACAATGACATTTCTTTCATGGCTGGGCTGACTGCCAAGGGCCCAGATAAAGCAGAAACTGGAGTGGAATATTCTTTTCTGGAATAGCTATAACCTTCCAGCTGCTTGGAGTTGTGTTATCTTCCGGGAGAATGACAGTCTGTTTCTGTCTTAGAAATGGAGAGGCTTTTCCACATTCCCATAGCATGTCTCCAATGGAGCAGGGAACAGATCCTTAAGTACCTTGGGAAGGGACTGGTCTTCCTGGAATTTTGGATACTCCAAAGCTTCCCAGACCATGCCATTCATCCTTCAGCTACTCAGTGCAAAATTGTCTTACTCATGCTCGAATTTCTTTTCCTGGCCAGGAAGCGACTTCCAGGATTCTCTGAGAAATCATAATAGGAAGGGAATTTTCTCCCACCTTTCACTTAGGCATCTCAGTAAAGCAAGGGTCAGGGGCAACCAATTCCTGATTTCAGCAAAGCTGAAATAAAGCCATTTGAAGTCACTCTGTTGGAAAATAACATTAGGGCCCTAGAGAGAGTACATGGGAATTATGAATGGTGCAATCCTCGGACTGGGATTTTTGCCAGCATCCAGGTCAATTTAAGGTGGGTTCTCTCTGGAACCTCTTTTTCAGGCACCCAGGTACGGGGACTGGATGAGGCAAGAGAGTGGAGGTGTGGCATGGGGAAGAGGAGGAGCAGAGAGGACCGTACGGGGCATACGGACGTGGTTTCTATTGCCTGAAGAGTATCTTCAATGTTGAGTCCTTTGATTTGATAATTCAGCCTCTTTTCACCTTTATGATATTTTAGAACTAAATATTTGAAGGAAATATGCTATGAACATTAAAGTTTCTATTCTGTAGAAACGAAACCAACCACCTCTTTCTCAACCTGATTTTTCTTTTTAGGACTAGCCATTTTATGATTTCAGGTTTTCCTGTGTTCTGTTTCATACATTGACATTTTGGCCAAGCTTTCTGACATTCTCAAACTACTATTCTGGAGGGGATAAAAAGTTAATTTGAGTTTTCTGCTATTCAACGCATTTTCTTTTCCCTTACAAAATTACCTTGTGTCTCCTCTTCTCACAAAATGCTAGCAATCCAGATATTGTCGAGAATATTTTAGAGAATTGACCTTTCTAGGTTGTTAAACTCTTTCAGCTCCTGGAAAAATAGATTACTTTAGAGGGGGGCTAAAGGGCTAAAGGAAGTCTTACACCTACTACAATTCCCACTGCTAATGATTTTTATAGATGTGTTTCTCTGGATTCATTGTTGGAATGAATAATGAAAGGGGAGAAGAATAGACTCACTTGGTTGTTTGTCCTCATGCATATTGATTCATAAAACTAAAGACCTAAAGGGAACATTGTGAGCTAAATCCCTTCATCCCCCTTGTCTCCAGGGAAGAATTTACTTGGATACTTCAAGACAGAAGGTCGACGGCACTTAACAGTCACCATAAGAAACTCTGCCTCTTTCTTTAGCCATGTGCCTCAGTGTCTTATCAATTCTTGCAGACAGGTAATTATTCATAAACTCTAACTTAAATAATTCCAAAACTCAGTAAAAATGTGTTTGTTTTATTTACTCCTGTATCTGCAATTTCTTGAGAGAATGATTGGCATCTAGTAGGCACTAACTAAGTGCCTTTTCGAATAAATGAATAAATAACTGAATGAATAAATAAGAATTAAGTTATATAACAGAGAAGGTGGCATAATCATTCAAGTTACCAAGTATTATTGAGAATTATTCGAGGCATACTGCTGTTTCGGCACTGTGTGGAATTTGCAGATATGAAAGGGAAGAGTTTGTTAACCCTGGGTTTTGATTGTTTCTCACAATCTAATAAGGGTGTGTCTCTAAACACAAGTAACCACAATCCAAAGAAGATTATGAAAGGTATAATCTAAAGCATAAAGAGGGAGCATGAAATAAATGCATGTGTTTGTGTTAGGATGAATAAAGATGGCATAGAGATAAGATGATGACAGGTTTTGAACTACTGTCGGACTTGGAGGTTGAAGGCCTTTCCAGGTAGAGGTGAGACACACGGTAAAGGAGGGGAAGGAAACCGCAGGGTTGGATCCACAGCCACATAATCTGGTGCGTCTTGAGGGCCCTGCATGGCTGTGTATGTATGTGATGGCATTGGTGATGTGATGTATATGA
This sequence comes from Sapajus apella, assembly GCF_009761245.1. Classification (NCBI taxonomy): domain Eukaryota; kingdom Metazoa; phylum Chordata; class Mammalia; order Primates; family Cebidae; genus Sapajus; species Sapajus apella. Next base: position 8,187,234 of record NW_022436972.1, on the reverse strand, counting down.
TGGAGCAGGTGGAAAAAGCAGGAAAGGTTTGCTGGGTCTTCTAAAGACAGCTACTAGTAAGTTCAGAGAAAGGAAAGAATTATTCATGTCATGCGATCCCATATTGCAGGTACCATTAAGTCTAGATTTTTTTGTCTGTTTTGTTTGTATCTGTGGCTGGAATGGTGCCTGAAACATGGTTAATGCTGGATAAATATTTAGTGACTATGAAATACTAGTACTCTGAGGATGGCAAACACAGGTCATGCCTTTGTGAAACTGTTCGATTCCTTCTTGGATTATATTCCCCCTGCCAAAGAACCTGCTTTCAAACTAGAAAAAAATCAAACAGTTATCAATAAAGGATATCTGGCTGAGTGTAGTGGCTCATGCCTGCAATCCTAGCACTTTGGGAGGCCAAGGCCAGCCTGCGCAACATGGCAAGACCCCTTCTCCACAAAAAATACAGAAATTAGCTAAGAATGGTGGTGTACATCTGCAGTCCCTCCTACTCTGGAGGCTGAGCGGTGATCGTGCCACTGCCCTCCAGCCTGACAGAGAGTGAGGACCCATCTTAAAAATAAGTAATTAAATAAATATAGGATATTTAAGGCTAAGGCAGTAAAATAACATCTATATTCTTGGAATAATTTCAATATTTTGGGCTTTGGAGACATAATATATTTGGATACTGAAATAATTTCAGTTATAATTTTACAACTACTATCAATATGTTTTTGAGAACTTACGGAAAATAACAAAGGTAACAGGAAAATGAATTGGCTAACATTGGCCCAACTTTTGAAAAGCAAATTCTACTGAGCAATATACTAGATATTGCTTGGTGGGTAGATCCTCTATAGTTCTAAATTATTATTAATTGGATTATTTATAAGCACTTGGTGGCTGTTAGTTTTAGTTAGGCTGTACCACTCCTGGCTGGACGGTGGCTGGGGAAAGCTGCCATGGAGAAGAGTTGGATCATAGAGGTAAGTATGTTCCAGCTATGCATTTTAAGAACAGCATAGCAGCAGTAAAATCAGCATGGTGTATAGTCATTGGAATGGGTTAAGCCTTCTTGACTAATAGTAATAGACCAATCAGTGAGACAGTGGTCAGGTTATAAATGACCGAAGTTCTGCAAACATAGATGATGGCTGTAAAAATAGAGGATAATGTGTAATTGAAAATTACCTTGGAACTGTAGTCTGGCAGATGGATATATACATAGTAGCAAATAACAGAACCTCTAGTCAGATTAATTTAAACGAGTTCCTAATATGTCTTCTAATACATAACCCAAGCTTGCCCACAAAAGTCTCCATTGTAGAGGGTTATTGTGAATTTCAAGTCAGTTAATGCTTGGTGAGCTCTGAGAGCAATGCATGATACAAAGTAAGGATTTAATTTTTTAAATTATTATTATAGCACTATAAACATCTTCAAATAAAATATTTATAAAAATTCAGCTGTAATTAGAAAATGACCTTCTTACATTTTATGAATAAAAAGTGAGAATGAGCAATAGTGCAAATATATTTGTTGATTTCTATAATTATTTCATACATTCAGGCAACAAACATTTAGTGAATACCTTCTATCTGCTAGCACTACCCTAGATGCTAGAGATGGAAAGATAATTACGGCAATGTATTTATTCTTAAAAAGCTTAGTCTAGGGTAGGATCTGATAATCATAGCATGTATAACAGCTAAAAAACTTTAATACATATATCTGATTTATAACTATCTCTGTTAGATCATAAGTTTCTGGAGGGACAAACTGCTTCATTTCCATGTTTACATCTCTAATAGCTAGAACACAGAATGTTTCCTAATATATATGCTCCATATATGAATGCTGACATCTGATCACCTCAAAATGGACTCCTTGAAATTCAAAATGTGACACAGCAATTTTTTTTTTTAATGCAAACTGAGCTTTCAAGAGAAACAGAAATGCTCCAGTTGCCAAGATGGAAGATGGACTGAAAACCATAGTTGTGAACTCATGAGTTGATGCTGCAGCTACTCTGGCTGATGGTCCCAAGCACAAAGGACTTGTGCTTTAATGCCATGAGGCCCAGGAGTGAACTACTAAAGGATGGACTTCATAAAAAAGAAAACTGAATCCAAAGAAATGATTCCTAGACAAGACACATTTCTGAGCCAAGAAATTGGCAAAGATAGGTAAATGGAAATAAGCATTGACTATATAAAATGTTATTTATAAAGATTATTTTAGTGACAAGAAAGCAAAATGAATTAAAATATGGGCACAAAGAATGTGTAAGATTGTAGGAAATGGTGTTCTGGAGGGAGAAGGAGATCATCAAATTAAGACTTTGTTAGTGTGCAAACTAAAAGTTTAAAGGTAACTTTTACTAAATAGATTATATGATTTCCAAGCCAGTAAAGGGCAAAACAATGATTAAAGAAAACCCAATAATTAATAGAAGGCAGAAAAAAAGAAAAAAAAAAGAAAAAAATATATGGTAAATTACAAACACTAAATAAGATGATAGAAATAAATCTCAATCACAATTTTTAAATAAAATGAGTACAGATGGCTTACATTTGCAATTAAAAGTAGAGATTTTCAGATTGGATTTCAAAAATCTAGGGTAAGTTTATTTAAAGACACATAATTATTTTAAAAAAACAGCTCAGAGAAGTTGGAAAAAAGTGGGAAAAGATACACCAAGCAAATACTAAATTAAAAGGAAGTTGATAAATCTATATTAATATCAAAAAACCCTATGTACCACAACATTTATATAATTAGGTTGGTGCAAAAGTAATTACTGTTTATGTCATTACCTTCAATGGCAAAGGCTGCAATTACTTTTGCACTAACCTATTTATACAGTAAACAGATACATTTTAATTTGAGCCTATGAAAGTTACTTTTGGAATATAAATATATATTCACTATAAAGGAATTACCGTTTTTCAGAGCAAAGACCATGAACTTTAGGATTTAGAGTCTGAGTATGAATTTTAGTTGATTGTACTAATACTTATATAATAGTAACCAGACAATAATAAAAATTTATATCATCTTTCAGCTACTCTATAGGTACATTTTAAAATTTAACTTTATCTTCTGAGTCATTCTTACTATTCCTATTTGAAAGATGAAGAAATTGAAGCTGATGGAAATTAAGAGATTTGCTCAATGACATGAGCCAACATGGGACTCAGATCCATGCCTGTGTGATGTCCCAGTAGTGCTTTTAATCATGATGCTCCTGGGGCCTTGGTTTGCATAGAAACTCCTTGATAGATGTGAGAAGAACCTTGGGGACAGTTGAGAGCAACCCAGAGTGGAAGTAAAGATCTCAAGCACTGAGCAGTTTGACTAAGTGTCCACCGACGAGCCACCCAAGTGATGTGGAAGGAAATGGGGAAGAAGAACCTGTCCATCTTAGAGGTCTTTATTATGGTTGGGGAACTCAGATAGCTGGAGCCTTGGAGGCAGTGAGTACTTCCATGAGTTATGGAAATAGGCAGTGCCAGCAGTAAATTCAATTTGTTCTGAAACATCCCTGCTATTCATTCCTAGGGCCACCACCCATAATTGCCCTCTATGTAAGGGCGAGTGGACAAGGGACCAAGTGAGTACTCCAACTTCCCAGGAGAAACAGATGCATTTTTTCTGATTCCCCACAGAGGCTGAATGGGTTAGTGGCATTTCTGGCTGCTTCTTTCATCCTAGTAGCCTAAACTCTAGAGTGCTATCTGAGTCCTAGTCTTTCCACACGTTGATGTTTTAGGGTTCTATAAAGGCCATTTGGAAGATTTTTCTCTGTAGAATGCCTAGAGAAGTCTCCTTCAGTTGCCTAGAGAAGTCCCCTTCAGTTTCAATATCTTAAAAATGGATGTCTTTTGATTGGCATAAATTCATTCAGGCCTTTCTGGAATTTCCATTGCAAATGTCTAACATGCTTGAAATTATGGCTGCTCAGACAGCAGTGAGTGCTGCTGCAGGCATCTTGACCATCAGTCACTGGACAGTGGGAGGGAGTTTTAAAGTCTTTGTGCGTCTGGCCTCTTCTCCTGACCCCATTTTCCAGGCAGGAATCTAACATCAGCCACACCACTGACACATGGGAGCTCTTTCAGCATTTCAATTGCTAACATTGAGCTTGTCTAGTTTCACGCTGAGCCCACACCCAACACCTCTCTGTCATCCCACTTCACTTGGTATAATGCTTGTTTTAATTATACGTAGTTGACTTCATAATTTATTTGACTTGGTGGGTGATATGGTTTGGCTGTGTCCCCACTCAAATCTCATCTTCAATTGTAGCTTCTATAATTTCCATGCTTTGTGAGAGGGACGCAGTGGGAGACAATTGAATCATGGGGGCTGTTTTCCTCATCCTGTTCTCATGGTGGCGAATAGGTCTCACAAGACCTGATGGTTTTATAAGGGGAAACCCCATTCACTTGGCTGTCATTCTCTTCTCTTGTCTGCAGCCATGTGAGACGTGCCTTCTGCCTTCCACCATGATTGTGAGGCCTCCCCAGCCACAAGGAACTGTGAGTCCATTAAACCTCTCTCTTTTGTAAATTGCCCAGTCTCGGGTATGTCTTTATCTGCAGTGTGAAAGCAGACTAATACAGTGGGGCAGGGAGGATAATTGCATTTATAAATTTAGCAAATATTTCTTGGGCACTTTTTTTTTTATGCTTGGCACTCCTCAGGGTTCTGGGGATACAATGGCAAGTCCAGCAGTCAAGTTCTCACCAAGTTTACCTTCCAGTGGATAGCTGCAGAAAGCAAGTATGTGCTGTGTGAGTTGGTGATAAATGCTGTTAGGAAAAAAGGGTATGGTAAAGCAGACAGGGAGCTGCTGGGATGGGGGGTGCTATTTCATACTGGGCATTCAGGGGTGCTCTTCCTGGCATTTGGGGGAGAGAGATAGATGTAGGAGATCAAGCCATGTGGAATCTGGGAAAACAGCATTTCAAGCAGAGACAAAATAAATACCAAGGTGCTAAGACAGGAGCCTGCCTGCCATTTCTGAAGAAAGACAGGGAGGCTGGCATGGCTGAAAGATGAAGGCTGGAATAGTAGAGACTGAGCTTTAAGAAGGAGTCAAGACATGCAAGTCCTATAGGACTATGGGAGGAGACCTGGTGTAACAGAGCCATTTCAGCATGTTAGTTTCTGACTTTGACCTGGTTTTCAAGGTTAGTTTCTATAAGTCTTAGTTTCTTCATCTTTGATTTTCACGCTTTAATGAAATTCAAAGCCACCAAAGTATTTGAGAAGTAGAGTAACAAGACCTGACTTTGTTCTAGAAGATTCCTCTGGCAATAGTTCAGCAATGTTTCTATCCACCACTGGATGAAACAGACTGTTTTTCATCGAGGAGGTTGATTAAATAAATACATTAAATTAAATGGGAAGACTAATTTTCTAGGATCATTTCTATGCACGCTTATCCTGGATTTAGCAGAAATATGTGCACTGATATTTAAAATGGCTCAAATACTTACAATTGACATAAAATAAATAGGAAACACCTAAACCAAAATAACGCAGTCTGATCCTTTCAACGTTTGGTCTTTTATTCCTTATTTATAATGCAAACTGTCCTGGAAGAGGGTACTATGTATTTCAGCTGCATAAAATGTCTGGCATCAAATTATGAGGACTTATGCTCAGTTATTTTTAGAGGAAGAGACTGTGAGAATCTGGGGTGAATCATACTTAAGTCAAAGACTAAAAGATGCAACTTCAACATATACCTGAAAACAAATAAAATCTTAGTTATGAGTTACCATCAGTTTTAGAAATAGTGATTGTTCATAGTCATATCCAATTTGAAATATAAATAGAAAATGATTTCTTTTCCTATTTGCTCGAATCAGAATGAAATATCAGAATACCAAAACATTTCCTTTCCTTTGTTTCTGATGTTTTGATAATTTTTTATTCCTATACACTTAGGAAGTTTATTGGAATAAAAAGTGAAATATATATGCCGCCCAAAATTTGTTAGTAAAATTATGATGACGCTTTTGTTGCCTGGAGTTGAAGGGTATTATCTTTTGAGGGCAGAAACTTTTTCTCCACATGTTCCTATTTTCTGAAAATATTTTCTTTCAGTTAATTTAGTTCCACACATTTTGGTTGGCGCGTTTGAATATGTAACTACATTATCGTATAGATGCAGATAGAAGACTAATAAAAAGGGGCAGTTGTAGAGATCCAGCTATCTAGTGTTCCTCTGAGAAGTAAATTTTAAAACAAGAAACATTCAATTAGATTTCAAGATTGTCAAAAAACCACACTGCCAATAAACTGTGGAAGTGCAAACAATAGACTGTTGGAGCAGAGAGGAAAGAGAGAAGGCTGCAAAATTGCTGATTGTGCTAAAAAGAGCCAAAGGGGTTAAAGGCAAAAAAAAAAAAAAAAAGTTTTTTCAAATATGTTTTGAAAAAGTTTACCAGAAAGTACGACTGAAAATAAATAGGGAGGGAAAAATCCATGTTACTGACAATGGCTTAAGACTGAACTGGTTTTAAAAATCTGTGTCTGACAAGGCAAACCTATTTTGGGCAACTGGGACATAATAAAGACCTGGTTTATTAGAAAATGATTTCAGCAGCTGATGGCATTTCTGCATACTAATAGGCAGGACTTAGAATTTTCGAACATGCCTGCTGCTCCCTTACTAAAATGTCTATAAAGTAATTTGCCATCTAAGCTACTACCTTTACCCAGGAGTGAAGCCTGATTTTGCCTTCAGCTCCCGATCACTCTCATGAAACTGAAAAATCAGGTAGAATGTGTGAAGTCTCAAAGAACTGATTAAAAGACAGGCAGCCAAGGCTATCAGTTTTAACCCTATTCTTGCCGTTGGCTTCCTCAGTGTTACCATAGCCTTTGCACGCTTGTGTTTCTAATGTGTGATGATTACACTCCCCTAGCAAAAATATGTGGCTCAAGAACGTTTAGCATGTGTCATAAACATAAAGTGTTTGTGAAATATACAATTAGGAAGAGAATGGGGTGAAGTCAGTAAGAATTAAGTTATTGAGTTCAATCAACCCAGAGGTAATGTGACTAAGTAACTAGGTGCAGTCTAGGTAGACAAACTACCTTGATTTTCACCCCAGTCTTATTGTTTTCTAGCTGTGTAACCCAGGGCAAATGACTTAACTGCTCTGGCTCCTCATCCATAAAACTAGACTTAACTATTGTAAGGGATCCGTAAGACAAGACGCACAGTGTTCCATAATGCCAGTTATAATTATGAGAGAAAAATCCTCTTAGACTCAAAGAGAAAATGAGAAACCCTGGGACTACATTTACACATGTGAGAAGAAAGTCAACTTACAAAAGTTGGGCTCTAAACCATATTTTAAGAATACAGTAACTGTCAATGGAAGTTGAATCAATGTCATGTAAATAATGAGTGTTGCACAGCCTGCCATATGTCTACAGCCCTCAAAGGTAAAGATGAAATGCCGAACTCTGCCTTACCGTTCAGAAGGACAACTGGGAAGAGTAATGAGACTGAAAAGCTGAAATCCTGTTTGGTGACTATAAGATGGACTGTGAACTCATAAACCTCATAGAGATCTTGAGAAGCCATCTAGTTAAGTTTTCATGTAATCCATATTGAAGGCACTAAAGGCTGTGTATCTCTCATCTCAACACTTTACACTCAAGAAGTTAATACTAAATGCTTCCACAATGGTCAATTTACTTGCTCAAGGGCACCCATAGTTAGAAACGGAGTGAGGGCACTGGGCCCAGGTCCCCAGCTCTCCATTCGTCATGTCTTACATACTCTGTGATTGAGGAATTCCTTAAGAGATGCGAAAAAAAAAAAAAAAAGAAAGGAGTCCTTGCCACTGAGAATAGAAGGCTTTGGTAGCCCAAGAACTTAGGGGGCTGCCCTGAGAGCTCTAATGATCAACAAAACTGAAACGCCATGCAGTAGACTAATTCACAAAAATCAGACCAAACAATTACTGAGCTTTTAACCAAATGCCAGATAGTGAGAGAGGGCCTAGGGATATGATAAAGAGGGGGTAAGAGAATTTCTGCCCCAGGGGAATCTCAAGGCCTGAAATGATATTGTGCCAGAATTGGGACTAGGAATGCTTCCTCATTCATTCAACGTGTGTTTATTAAAGTTGTATGTACCAGGCACTGCTGTAGGCACCCAGAGATGGAATGAAACGAAATTTTTTTTGTACTTTGCAGATATGAAATCTTTTACAAATTGAAGGTTGGTGGCAATTGTGCATTGAGCAAGTTGATTAGTGGCATTTTTCCACGGCGTGTACTTACTTCATGTCTCTGTGTCACATTTTGGTAATTGTCACAATATGTCTAACTTTCTCAATATTATTATATTTGTTATGGGAATCTACGTGTCGTGCTCTTTGATGTGATTATTATAATTGTTTTGGGAAGCCAGAAACTGCACTCGTCTAAGATAGTGAACTGAATAACTGTGTATGTTCAGACTAGTCCACTGACCAGCCATTCTCTTATCTCTGTTTCCCACCTCAGACTTCCTATTCCCTGAGACACAATCATATTAAAATTTAGGTAAATTAATAATCTTACAATGATCTCTAGGTCTTCAAGTGAAAAGAAGAGTTTCAAATATCTCACCTTAAATCAAAAGTGAAAACTTATTAAACTTAGTGAGAAAGGCATGTTGAACCCAAGACAGGCCAAAAGCTAGGACACCTGCACCAAACAACCAAGCTGTGAATGCAAAGGAAATTAAAAGAGCTACCCCCATGAATATATGGATTATAAAGAAAGTGAAGCAGCCTTATTGCTGACGTGAAGAAAGTTTTAGTGGTCTAGATAGACGATCAAACCAGCCGCAACATTCATTTAAGCCAAAGCCTAATCTAGAGCAAAACTTTAGCTCCCTTCAATTCTTTGAAGGCTGATAAAGGTGAGGAGGCTACAAAAGAAAAGTCTGAAACCAGCAGAGGTTGGTTCATGAGGTTTAAGGAAAGAGGCCCTCTTCAAACCACAAAAGTGCAAGGTGGAACCGCAAGTGCTGACGGAGAAACTGCAACACATTATCCAGAGCATTTAGCTAAGATAGTTGATGAAGATGGCTACCCTATACAACAGATTTTCAGTGTAGATGAAACAGCCTTCTACTGGAAGAATTATGGAGTAAGTAACTACAGATGTGTTGGAAATTGCAAGAGAAATAGAATTAGAAGTGGAGCTTGAAGATGTGACTGAATTGCTGCAATCACACAATAAAACTTTAATGGATGAAGAGTTGCCTCTATGGAAGGGCAAAGACAGTGATTTCTTAAAAAGAAATCTACTCCTGGTGATGATGCCATGCACATTGTTGAAAGGACAATAAAGGATTTTGAATATGACTATAAATTTAATTGATAAAGCAGCAGCAGGATTGGAAAAGACTGACTCTAACCTTGAAAGAAGTTCTACTGTGGGTAAAATGCTATCGAACAGTATCACATACTTTAAAGAAATGAAGGGGGGAGGATCCAAGATGGCCGTTTAGGAACAGCTCAGGATTGCAGTTCCCAGTGAAAGTGCAGAGGGTGAGTGGACGCCGCGTTTTTATTGCCCACAGACTAGGCAATTCCCAGGCGGAGGAGCTCCACAGCCGCCAGCGCGGCTGTTTCGGCCAGTGCGGCTGTGCCGGCCGGCACCGCTGCTTTGCCTCGCGCGGCTGCTTTGTCGGCGCCCTGGAGCAGCAGTTCCCCATACAAAATACACCGGTCTGGGTGCCCTTTTGGCTGGCGATTGGAGCCATGGGAAGTCGCCCATTCGTCTGTTTAAAAAGGGGACTGAGCAGAGAACCAGGACAGTAGAGTCCAGGGCAAAAAAAAAAAAAAAAAAAAAAAAAAAAAGTGCCACAAACCTCAGTGCCGCTGTTTAAGCCAGCACAGTGAGTGCCGCAGGGGAAAACAAACAGACCCCGGCGCCTCTTCAACAGGCGACTGGAACACCAAGTTAAAAAAGGAGGTGAGGCAGGGAGCCAGGCGATCAGGCTAGGCTGATCCCATCCCCACAAAGAACAGTAACCAGAAACTCTGGATTGAGACTTTCACAGCAAGCGCAGCTGAACCCAGGATGGTCCAGCTCTGCAGGAGAGGGGTGTCCGCCATTACCGAGGCAGCCCGCCACGACGCAGGTAGTCGGCCAATGCTGAGGCAGCCTGCTGTTGCAAAGGCAACCCACACAGCAGAGAGACTCCGCCTCAACAGAGGCGGGCCACCATCACCAAAGCAGTTCTGACTACACCCATATAAACAGGACTGCAGGGAAGTTCACTCGGCAGCCGGGCGGAGCCCACAGCAGCTCAGCAAAGCCTCTATAGGCCAACAGTGACTAGGCTGCCTCCTTGCTGGGCTGGGCAGGTCTGAAGGAAAAAAAAAAAGAAGGCGGCAGCATAACGGAAACTGATAAATAAAGCCCTAAATCCCTGGGACAGAGCACCTGGGACCAAAACGCAGTTTATGAGTTCTCCTGCAGCAGACCTAAACGTACCTGCCCAGCAGCTCTGAATGAACAACAACAGAGCTCACAGCTCACCATTTGAGCTCCTATAAAGAAGAGACCATCTCCTCAAGCAGCTCCCTGACCCCTATATATCCAAAAAGACACCTCATAAAAGAGAGACCAGATTGACACTAGGCGGGTATCCGTCTGGGACAAACATAGCAGAAGAAGAAAACTGGTAACAACCCTTGCTGTTCAGCAGCTGCTGCAGGTGAACCCCAGGCAAGCAGGGCCTGGAGTGAACCTCAGCAGACCTACAGCAGAGGGGCCAGACTGTCAGAAGGAGAACCAAGAAACAGAAATAACCTCATCATCAACAAACAGAACGTCAATCTGAAAGATTTGAGACCCAATCTGAAAGCCAGCAACTACAAAGTCGACAGGTAGATAAATCCTTAAAATGGGAAGAAACCAGCGCAAAAAGGATGAAAACACCCGAAACCAGAACACCTCTCCTCCTAAAAGGGATCACAACTCCTCACCAGCAAGGGAACAAGGTTGGATGGAGAACGAGTGTGATGAAATGACAGAATCAGACTTCAGAAGGTGGGTAGTAAGAAACTTCTGTGAACTTAAAGAACATGTTCTAACCAAATGCAAAGAAACTAAGAACCTGAAAAAAGATTTGACAAAATGCTAATGAGAATGGACAAAAGAGAAAGGAATATAAGTGAATTGATGGAGCTGAAAAACGCAACACGAGAACTTCGTGAAGCATGCACAAGTATCAACAGCCGAATTGACCAAGCAGAAGAAAGGATATCAGAGGTCGAAGATCAACTCAATGAAATAAAATGGGAAGGCAAGACTGGAGAAAAAAGGGTAAAAAGGAATAAACAAAGTCTCCAAGAAATGTGGGACTATATGAAAAGACCTAATCTACGTTTGATAGGCGTACCTGAATGCGATGAAGAGAATGAATCCAAGCTGGAAAATACTCTTCAGGATATTATCCAGGAAAACTTCCCCAACCTAGCAAGGCAGGCAAACATTCAAGTCCAGGAAATACAGAGAACACCACAAAGATATTCGTCAAGAAGAGCAACCCCAAGGCACATAATCGTCAGATTCACCAAGGTTGAAATGAAGGAGAAAATACTAAGGGTAGCCAGAGAGAAAGGTCGGTTTACCCATAAAGGGAAGCCCATCAGACTCACAGCAGATCTCTCAGCAGAAACCCTACAAGCTAGAAGAGAGTGGGGGCCAATATTCAACATCCTTAAAGAAAAGAACTTTCAACCCAGAATCTCCTATCCAGCCAAACTAAGCTTCATAAGTGAAGGAAAAATAAAATCCTTTGGGAACAAGCAAGTACTCAGAGATTTCGTCACCACCAGGCCAGCTCTACCAGAGCTCCTGAAAGAGGCTCTACACATATAAAGGAACAACAAGTACCAGCTCAACTAAAGGGCAAAACACCCAGCTAGCACCAAAATGGCAGTATCAAATTCACACATAACAATATTAACCCTAAATGTAAATGGACTAAATGCCCCAATCAAAAGACACAGACTGGCAAATTGGATAAGAAGACAAAACCCATCGGTGTGCTGTATCCAGGAAACCCATCTCACATACAAGGATACGCAAAGGCTCAAAATAAAGTGATGGAGGAAGATCTACCAAGCAAATGGAGAGCAAAAAAAAGCAGGAGTTGCAATTCTCATCTCTGATAAATTAGACTTTAAAGCAACAAAGATCATAAGAGACAAAGAGGGACATTACATAATGGTAAAAGGATCAATGCAACAAGAAGAGCTAACGATCCTAAATATATACGCACCCAATACAGGAGCACCCAGATACATAAGGCAAGTTCTTAATGACTTACAAAGAGACTTAGACTCCCACACAATAATAGTGGGAGACTTTAACACCCCATTGTCAACAGACAGATCAACCAGACAGAAAATTAACAAGGATATCCAGGACTTGAACTCAGACCTGGACCAAGCAAACCTAATAGACATTTACAGAACTCTCCACCCCAAATCCACAGAATATACATTCTTCTCAGCACCACATCACACCTACTCTAAAATTGACCACATAATTGGGAGTAAATCACTCCTCAGCAAATGCAAAAGAATGGAAATCATAACAAACAGTCTCTCAGGCCATAGTGCAATCAAGTTAGAACTCAGAATTCAAAAACTAACTCAGAACCGCACAGCTTCATGGAAACTGAACAACTTGCTCTTGAATGTTGACTGGATAAACAATGAAATGAAGACAGAAATAAAGATGTTCTTCGAAACCAACGAGAACGAAGACACAACATACCAGAATCTCTGGGACACATTTAAAGCAGTCTCTAGAGGAAAATATATAGCAATAAGTGCCCACATCAGAAGCAAGGAGAGATCAAAAATTGACACCCTATCATCAAAACTGAAAGAGCTAGAGGAGCAAGATCAAAAAATCTCAAAGTCTAGCAGAAGACAAGAAATAGCTAAGATCAGAGCAGAACTGAAGGAGATAGAGACACAAAAAGCCCTTCAAAAAATCAATAAATCCAGGAGCTGGTTTTTTGAAAAGATCAACAAAATAGACCACTAGCCAGATTAATAAAAAAGAAAAGAGAGAATAACCAAATTGATGCAATAAAAAACGATATAAGGGGATATCACCACGAATTCCACAGAAATTCAAACCACCATCAGAGATTATTACAAACAACTCTATGCACACAAACTAATAAACCTGGAAGAAATGGATAAATTCCTAGAAACTTGCCTCCTCCCAAGCCTAAACCAGGAAGAAGCCGAAACCCTGAACAGACCCATAACAAGGTCTGAAGTTGAGGCAGCAATTAAGAGCTTACCACCCAAAAAAAGCCCAGGTCCAGATGGGTTCACAGCCGAATTCTATCAGACATACAAAGAGGAGCTGGTACCATTCCTTCTGAAACTATTCCAAACAATACAAAAAGAGGGAATTCTTCCCAAATCATTTTATGACACCAACATCATCCTAATTCCAAAACCCGGCAGAGACTCAACAAGAAAAGAAAACTTCAGGCCAATATCCATGTTGAACATAGATGCAAAAATCTTCAATAAAATACTGACAAGCCAATTGCAACAGCACATCAAAAAGCTTACCCACCACGATCAAGTAGGTTTCATCCCGGGGATGCAAGGCTGGTTCAACATACGCAAGTCTATAAACGTAATTCACCACATAAACAGAACCAAAGACAAAAACCACATGATTATTTCAATTGATGCAGAGAAGGCCTTTGACAAAATTCAACAGCCCTTTATGCTAAAAACCCTCAATAAGCTAGGTATTGATGGAACTTATCTCAAAATAATAAAAGCTATTTATGACAAACCAACAGCCAATATCATACTGAATGGGCAAAAACTGGAAGCATTCCCTTTGAAATGTGGCACCAGACAAGGATGCCCTCTCTCACCATTGCTATTCAATATAGTATTAGAAGTTCTAGCCAGAGCAATCAGGCAAGAGAAAGAAATAAAGGGCATTCAAATAGGGAAGGAGGAAGTCAAATTGTCTCTATTTGCAGACGACATGATTGTATATCTAGAAGACCCCATCGTCTCAGCCCCAAACCTCCTGAAACTGATAAGCAAGTTCAGCAAAGTCTCAGGATACAAAATCAATGTGCAAAAATCACATGCATTCCTATACACCAATAACAGACTTAAAGAGAGCCAAATCAAGAACAAACTGCCATTCACAATTGCCACAAAGAGAATAAAATACCTAGGAATACAACTAACAAGGAATGTAAAGGACCTCTTCAAGGAGAACTACAAGCCACTGCTCAACGAAATAAGAGAGGACACAAACAGATGGAGAAACATTCCATGTTCATGGTTAGGAAGAATCAATATCGTGAAAATGGCCATACTGCCCAAAGTAATTTACAGATTCAATGCTATCCCCATCAAGCTACCAATGGCCTTCTTCGCAGAACTGGAAAAAACCACCTTAAACTTCATATGGAACCAAAAGAGAGCCCGCATAGCCAAGTCAATTCTAAGCAAAAAGAACAAAGTGGGAGACATCACACTACTGGACTTCAAACTTTACCACAAGGCTACAGTAATCAAAACAGCATGGTACTGGTACCAAAACAGAGATATAGACCAATGGAACAGAAGAGAGGTATCGGAGGCAACACAACATATCTACAACCATCCGATCTTTGACAAACCAGACAAAAACAAGCAATGGAGAAAGGATTCCCTGTTCAATAAATGGTGTTGGGAAAGCTGGCTAGCCATGTGCAGAAAGCAGAAACTGGACCCCTTCCTGACACCTTACACTAAAATTAACTCCAGATGGATTAAAGACTTAAACATAAGACCTAACACCATAAAAACCCTAGAAGAAAATCTAGGCAAAACCCTTCAGGAGATAGGTGTAGGCAAGGACTTCATGACCAAAACACCAAAAGCATTGACAACAAAAGCCAAAATAGACAAATGGGACCTAATCAAACTCCACAGCTTCTGCACAGCAAAAGAAACAGTCATTAGAGTGAATCGGCAACCAACAGAATGGGCAAAAATTTTTGCAGTTTACCCATCTGACAAAGGGCTGATATCCAGAATTTACAAAGAACTAAAACAGATTTACAAGAAAAAAACTAACAAGCCCATTCAAAAGTGGGCAAAGGATATGAACAGACATTTTACAAAAGAAGACATACATGAGGCCAACAAACATGAATAAATGCTCATCATCACTGGTCATCAGAGAAATTCAAATCAAAACAACATTGAGATACCATCTCACGCCAGTTAGAATGGCAATCATTAAAAAATCTGGAGACAACAGATGCTGGAGAGGATGCGGAGAAATAGGAACACTTTTACACTGTTGGTGGGAGTGTAAATTAGTTCAACCATTGTGGAAGACAGTGTGGCGATTCCTCAAGGACCTAGAAATAGGAATTCTATTTGACCCAGCAATCCCATTACTGGGTATATATCCAAAGGATTACAAATCGTTCTACTATAAGGACACATGCACATGAATATTCATTGCAGCACTGTTTACAATAGCAAAGACCTGGAACCAACCCAAAGGCCCATCGATGATAGACTGGATAGGGAAAATGTGGCACATATACACCATGGAATATTATGCAGCCATCAAAAACGATGAGTTTGGGTCCTTTGTAGGGACATGGATGAACCTGGAAACCATCATTCTCAGCAAACTGACAGAAGAGCAGAAGATCAAACACCGCATGTTCTCACTCATAGGCGGGTGTTGGACAGTAAGAACACATGGACACAGGGAGGGGAGCACTACACACTGGGGTCAGTTGGGGGGAAATAGGGGAGGGACGGTGGGGGGTGGAGAGCTGGGGAGAGATGGCAGGGGGAGAGATGCCAGATGTAGGTGATGGGGAGGAAGGCAGCAAATCACACTGCCACATGTGTACCTATGCAACAATTTTGCATGTTCTTCACATGTACCCCAAAACCTAAAATGCAATAAAATAAATGAATGGGGGAAAAAAAAACGAGATTATTCACAGATCCCATCTGTGTCTCAAACCTTTCACAGGGTATGTTTAGCAATGCTGTCCACTGAGCACTTTTGCAGATGGGAGACTGAAGCTGCTAAAGGAAGTGACTTAGCTCTGCTCACCAGGAAAACCAAGAGACTAGATTTAAGGACTTCTGATTTATAGGAAAAGATTTTTTTTAATTAAATGTATATTCTTCACTCAAAAAAAAAAGAAATGAAGGAAGAGTCAATTGATGTAGCAAACTTCATATTTGCCCTTTTCTTTAGAAATGACTATAAATCCCTCAACCTTTGGCACCCACCACCTCGATCCGTCAGCAGCTATCAAAATTGAGGCAGGAACCTCTACCAGCAAAAAACAAAACAAAACAAAACAAAACAAAAACCCCTCACTAAAGGCTTAGATCATTGTTAGAATTTTTTTAGGCAATGAAGTCTTTTAAAATTATATGCATATGATTTTTGTTAGTCATGCTATTGCACACTTTGCAGACTACAGAATTGTGTAAACATAACTGTTATATGCACTAGAAAACCAAAAAATGTGTGTGACTCACTTTATTCTGATACTTGCTTTATTGTAGTTGTCTGGAACTGGACTGCAATATCCCAGAGGTATTCCTGTATTTAATTGGGATTGGAAAATAGCCACACAGTGTTAAGAAAGCCTGTAATAAGGCTATTTGATTTAGCTTAGGAAGTCAGGAAAGGAGCCGTTGAGATCTGAAAAATAACTAGATGTTGACCAGTCAAAAAAGGGACAGAAGATTATCTTTGTAGAAGGTAATCTTGTGCAAAATCCATGAGATAGAAGTTTAAGGGGTAGGAGGCAAATGGAGAGACGAACGTAGTCCACGATGCAGATGAGGCTGAAGGTGTGTGTTGGGGGAAGGTAGTGACCAAGTAGAGCCTTTCAAACCTCATGATGCAGTTATCAATTTTACAGAGAGCAATGGACAGTGGAGGAAGAACTTTAGGCTGAGGTATCGCCTGATCTTCCCCGGCCTTGAGGATGGATATAGGTAGAATATTGAGAAGGCCAGAGTCTAGGTGGGAGATGAAGATTGCTTGGATCAAGAGAGATGCGGTGCAGACAAAGAAGAAAATGGTCTTGATGATGCATTTGACATGAGCGAGGAAACATGAGTTACCAGTTATGAATTCTGGGTTTCTGGCTTGTGAGTGTGGGTTGATGGGGTTCCATTCATTGAGATGGGAAGCACTGGAAGGGGATCAGATCTTTGGGGAAGGTCATGGAATTGATTTTGGACATAACATTATTGAGATTCCTTTGATACGTGTTTGTGAAGAGTTCAGGGAGGCAGTTAGTTATATGAGTCAGATCTTCTGAGGAGAGATGCAGCCTCAAGAGGCATGGATCCACCAAGAGTATCTGTTCCCTGTAGAAACGAATTCAAACTCGTTTTCCAGATCCAGACTCTGAGCCAGCCATGCCAACACAGGAAACCCCACTGAAGCCCTGGCTTTTTGTCTACTACCAGAAATATCCCATTGTTTGTAAGTTGGCCATTGAAAAGACCCCTCTCTACCAATGCAGGCAGGGACAAAGGCTGGGGGCCTTGGAATCGACCTTCATTTCTCTCATCTGAACGCCATTCTGGAATGAGGAATGTGTTTTCTTCCCCACTATGAAGTCGTAAGGTGCCCCTTGACCTGTTAGATGCTCATTGTTTGCCTCTCTGCTTCCTACTAGGGGACAATATAGGTTGGATGTTAAAATAACTAAAACATAGGCTTTGTAGGCAGACAATATCTGGTTGAAATCTCAATCTGTGACAAATTTAACTACTTGAAGCTTCAAATTCTTCATTAATAAGATGGAAGTGATCATATTCACCTAATAGTTTTGTTTTGAGGATTAAAGAAGATAATATGGGCAAAATGCTTTAGTACAGTGCTACAGTGCTGAAACATGATATGTTTTCTTTTTTGTATCTTTCTTTTTTTTTTGAGATGAAGTCTCACCCTGTTTCTCAGGCTGGAGTGCAGTGGTGTGATCTTGACTTACTGCAATCTCTGCCTCCTGGGTTCAGGGGATTCTCCTGCCTCAGCCTCCCAAGTAGCTGGGATTATAAGCATGCACCACCTTGTACAGGTAATTTTGGTATTTTTAGTAGAGATGGGGTTTCACCATGTTGGCCAGGCTGGTCTCAACTCCTGACCTCCAGTGATCTACCTACTGCAGCCTCCCAAAGCGCTGGAATTTCAGGCATGAGCCACTATGCCTGGCCTAAAACGTGATATGTTTTCAATGAATGAAAATCATGGCTTTATTGATTCTTAATCATGCATTCTGATTTTGTGTCATGGTGACTCAATCTGAAAATTGCCATCATTAGAATTGAGGAGATGATATAAAACAAAAAGTCAATATTGTGTCTAACTGTAAATTTTTATGAAAAGAAGGAGAAAGCATATTTTAAAGACTAAATTTTTATTTGTGGAAGATTTATTAATTTCAGAATTTCATCTACAGGCTCACATGCATACAAACCTACAGGTGCACATACATGTGTCCTCCTGCACAGGAAGTTGATGGTTACAGAATCCACCTGAAGATACCAACTCCAACACAGGTCTTTGGGTCGAACCTTCAGTGGGAATTTGACAGCAGGACCTCCAAGCTCTAAATGCTTTTGATGTCTCTTTTGCAATATCTAAGAAGCTTACACAAATCTTTCCATTTACCTTTTTTTTTTCATTTTATAGGTGATAATTTTACTAACCAACCTCAGAATCTGTTCTGTCTTGGTTAGCTCTATTAACCAATGCACAGCCAGTGCTGGGATAAGATTGATCTTTGGGAATCTCCCGAGTGTGGTACAAGGTGGTCTTAGTGTTTGTCATCCATTCTTTCCTAGATAGGTTTCAACTTCAAATATCCGTCTGTGTTTCTAGGCAGTTTTAGAAAAAGAATTCATCAATTCTTTTTCCAATCCTTCATGATTGATTATTAATATTGGCACAACTGTTAAATCATTATTCCCTAATCAGCCTAATATTTGGTAACATGCTTTATAAGGGTAATTGTTATTCTTAACTTTATTCTGATGATCACCAGTGATCACTGCAATAATTGTTCATGTAAAATTAAATTAAAATGGCCCCCTAACAATTTAGTGTGGACAGCATTCACAGTGGCACACAGTTATTTCTTCTTTAATTTAGTCTCTTTTGCAGAAACTCTCACCAATTAGGTATGATCTTTTCAGGTAGTAGGAGACACACATAGTATTGCTCCTTTGATTCAATTATCATTTCAAGCCAAAAAGCCACTCAGCTACTCCTATTGCCTGGTTATACAATAGCAATTTTATTTCCTTTCTTGTATCTGCCCATTCTTCATGAAACAGCCTTCAGGTAAGTGACAGAGTCTTAACCGCAGCCTATAAAAAAGAAGCAAAGCATAGCCTTCTCTAAAATTTCTAGGCCCTGAATTTAGAATCAGAGCCCTCTGGCATTTTACTTTGTACAAATTACCTGACTAGTCCAAGGCTCACCAATAAATAGGAATGAGAACACCTGTTCCCACCTCTGAGCCACGTGGGGAATGTTCATCAGAAAAATGTAAGCTTTTCAGCCTGTGAGGTCTTGAATATCTGTAAACTGTTATTAGTCAACTTCCTTTTAAATAAATATATCAGGAATTTAAATCACACACAGACATACACGCAAATCAATGTAATCACCATACATATTGCATTAGGTTCATGCCTAATTACCTGTATTGTTCTCCCTTTGGTCATTTTCTTCCATTGCCTCTGCTGCAGACACACATGAACTGAAAGAACATGAGGATCTTCTTGGCACATACACACATGGACCCTCCCCAGCCAGAGTTTCCCATGTAGGTTTAACTACGAAGAAATTCAGGGAAGGAAGAGAATCTGAGCTGTAATACCCTGTGGCTAGTCTAGGTTTCTGATTAGCCATTGCCTTATGTTGGTTATTTTCATTCTCATTTCTGGAGGCCTTGAGCTTATTCATTAGAATTTTCTCTAGCTGTTCATTTTCTAAATGCAGCCATTTTTCTGGTATGATATTGCCTGTCAATCAAAAACAAGATACTGTTCACTATTATCAATACATTTTTTATTTCTTTTTTTCCATTCCTCTTTTCCCATGGGCTTTTAAAAAAGCGTTTCCTGTTAATAATGCTTAATATTTGGATAATACTTAACACACTCTCTCAGGTACAGCATATTGGTTAATTTGAACCTCAAAACAACCTTACTTAATATGGCATGGAAAACAGGAATGGCTATTAGCTACTTTGTTCTGTGAATGAAGAATCTCTGTTTTCCTTCTTTGCTAAGTACTACTAGCAGAAAAGAGATTGAGATCCTCTTTGCTGACCTCAAAATAGTGTTTTTAACTGGACGTAACACTGGGCAGAATGCTTTAACTCTCCTTGTTTCTTTTTCCTCATTTGCAACAAATGGGGTAGATTTGATCATCTTCAAAGTCCGTTTATCTTTAAATTGGGGTTCTATGTCATAAAATATTTATTGTGGAGTGCTGCTAATTCTAGAGCTATGAAGAGTTGTAAGGCACCCTCACTGTCTTCTAATAGTTACGATACGGCTGGAGGCAGCGGATGCCAATGAGAAGATAAATGAAGATCCAAGTTTAATTTTCTAGGTCCTATATGACTGACATGCAAAAATAAGTGCTATAAGGGAGGAGGGAAGGTCATTATTTCTCCAAACTATTGGCAAATGGATTGACAGCTGGATCTTGAAGTTTCAAAGTAAGGGAGAAGCCTTCCCCTTAACATTGGCTATAGACTGATGTAAAGAGGATTAAGAATAAAAATGGTGTCTATGGATAAAAGGAGAATATTTACATTTAAAAAGTCAGTGTAATGGAAAATACATTTGTGGGGTGGGGAGCAATGTTCATCAGTTTAAAAGCTAGTATAAAACTTATCATGGAAATTTTATAATAAAGGACTTCAAGCAATTTTTTCACTTGTTTTAATATTCTGCATTTCTGGGGCATTGGATGAAAATAAAAATTAAAGCAAGGCTCTAAGCAGAAAAAGATATGCAAGGATAATGGACAATTTGGGGAAATAGCTTTTAGGGCTGAAATTTCTGTGTGTATTTTTCCTGAGTTTAATGCTTTTAAAGATGGCGCCCTGAGAGTTACCATGACAACCTACAGGTATCATCTTTAGAAGGCTAAGGCTACAGATCTCAACTCAGAGTATTTTGTCCATACACTTTTGGAAAAAGCCTGTTGATGTACTGTAGAGGGAATGCACAAAACATGAAGCGGTCGATGCTATTATGGTCCATTTCTTTGAAATAGTATTAGCCTGGTTGAAGTTGCTTTTATAGTTTTGAAGGACCTCTTCTTTCCATTTCATCATTGCCTTTAAAGTTTGAAGCATACTTCATTTTCAGCTCCTTACTGAATGTCTCTTAAGACAATGCAAAAATAAAGGCTAAAGCTCATTTCCTGTGTTCATGATTCTTTTAAAAAGGAAAAAAGATTCAAGTGTTTTTGGTCATACTGTAATTTTGAAGTTGTTCTTTGTCCTTGAGCTGTGTTTTGTCAGGATACTATTTTTCGGAATAAATCCAGACAAAGAATTGACAACTAACTTGTAGTTATGAAGAAAAGTGTCAGAAGATATAGACGACATAAAAGATCCTTGGAACATAGTTGTTTTCTGTCAAGGCTGTAATGAGGGTGGGTACCTGGGGCAACAATACCTTTGGCAGCTGCTACACAGTAACTCACATAGCCATTGAAGTTTGGCGAATTCCTCAGACAGAGTGGGAAACTGAGATTCTTTGTTGAGTCATTGAAAATAAATATCTCCAACTGGTTCAGGCAAATGAAACCTTTAAAAGACCCTATTTCTAAAGGCACTCGTGATATTAATTGCTTAGCGTGATTTATCATATAAACAATCTAAAACTCAGATTGAGGAATTGGGTATGTGACATCAAGTAGAACGACATGAATTTGATTTTTTTCAAAGTTTTGTTCTATACCCCAACTTAGGCTGGTGAGACACTTCTTAGCATTTATGAGGACGGATTTGGATTCTGGATTTCACACTGGCAGCTGAACCTAGACAGAACAGCAGCACTGTGCAGCCGTCCTCACAGTTGTTGATGGATCTCGATGCATTACTTGCCTCAGTGGTGTGGCGTTTTGTAGTTTACAGCAGTGATAATCTGATGCCCTGAGGATGTCAAGTTATTTGGTGAGTTTGAAATAATTTGTTCTTGCTTTCTGTGAGGTTTCTGGTCTTCCAGTTGTGGTTGCTTTGCAATAAAAACTGAACTATGTAAACATTGAGTATTCAATACGTTTTATTTGTAAGAATCATCTTAAGTATATATTGCATAATGGTGCTACAAGAACTTAATGAGAGTAGGTGAATAGCCATATTATGGCATAATTAATGAAGAGAAGAGGCTTTGCTAGGTTGTTTAACTAATGTGTCTGTTGAAGTAATTGAGCCGACTTTAATGGGCTTTGGCGTTGTCTTAGCATAAAGCAATGTCCATAAAAGTTAATGGTAATGATGTTTTTTACTTATGAGAATTCACTTAACAAGTGGTTTTTCAAGAATAAATTACCTGCATGGGGCAGACTAAGCTTGTACTCATCAAAATCACTCACCCAGATAAGTGAAGGAAGGCTTAAACATTCACATTCCATTTCAAAAGTTCTTACTACTGAAAAATTTACAGACATTGAATAAGTTAGGAGAATATATTTGAAATAATTTCGAAAATTCAACCTGGTAAAAGTTACAATACCAAATTGTCACAGAGCTGGGTAGGATTAGGCAAAATAAAACTAGCAGCCTGTAGTCATTCTCCCTCTCTTTCTCTCTGTCTCTCTAATGACACTTCATAACAATAATTTGATACAATAGAATCATTTTGTATAAGTGACCTGACCTGTCAGTTGAAGAAAAAGAAATAGAATGATGTATTGACAAAAGCAGTTTTCAATTCAGTCCAAGTTTTACTTTGAATTCTAACAGGAAACATGATTTTTACCTTGTCTGTCTTTCTAAATATTCATGAGACATATCACTTGCAATCCTGAAGTGTGTGAGCCATTTCCATTTGTCATTGGAAAACAGCAGTTCTATCCATGTGAGGATGTTGACAGATGAACAAATGTCACTCGTGAGAAAGAAGAATGGATTAGGGATTAATGGGAAAGAGTAGGAGCACTGGTTTTGATAATAGTTAAGTTAAATCTATTTCTTTCATTTTATTGTTTGGAATGCAGGAATGCCATGCTAACTCACTGCAGCCTCAAACTCCTGGGTTCGAGGGATCCTCCCACCGTAGCCTCTGAACCTCAGCCTCAGCTGGGACTACTGGTGCACCTCCATGCCTGGCTAATTGTTTTTATTTATTTATTTATTATAGAGGTGGAGTCTATCTTTCTATGTTGCCCAGGCTGGTCTGAAACTCCTGGCCTCAACCCATTCATCTACCTGCCTTACAAAGTGCAGGGAACACAGGTGTGAGCCACCATTCCCGGCTGAAATCAATTTCTTAATTAAAGAAATAGTGTGTATTTGTATGGAGCATGTGTGTTTACAGCTCTCCTTGAAAATAGCTTGGATTTCCTGACCAACATGGAGAAACCCCGTCTCTACTAAAAAATACAGAATTAGCTGGGTGTGGTGGTGCATGTTTGTAATCCCAGCTACTCGGGAGGCTGAGGCAGGAGAATCGTTTGAACCCAGGAGGAGGAGGTTGTGGTGAGCCAAGATCGCACCACTGAACTCCAGCCTGGCAACAAAAGTGAGACTGTCAAAAAAAAAAAAAAAAAAAAAAAAGAAAGAAAGGAGAGAAAGAGAGAGAGAGAAAAAGAAAAGAAAAGAGCTTAGATTTTTATTTGGAAATCTGCCTCTCCCTAATGTTTATTTGGAAATCTGGTGGAGGTGCACGGGGAAGAACAGAACGTTTGATGGAAGTCAATGAATGCTTAGCATTTCCCGCCATTCACTTGGTTCATTTTGAGCCCATGATTCAAGGCAGACCCCTCAGAATGTACGTCAGGAAGTTTGCTGTGCATGTAGCCTTGATTCTGGAAATATATATCCCCTAGAACTGCGACTCCCAATGGAGAGCTTTTGCAAGGAGTCAACACAGGAAGTGGAACTTAGGAGAAGAGAAACAGAATCCTGGTAAACTCTACTGAGCCTCTGTTTTTAGCCACTCTTGAGGCAATGCTTATCCCAGAAACTGAGATATAAAAACCAATATAGTTTCTTTGTTTTAAAGTTAGTCGAGTTGAGCAGCAGCTGAATAAATATTAATAGATAACGTTGCTCACTACGGCAAAATTGGAAAACAGAGAAAGGTGAAAAAATGAGTTACGATAACCTTTGATTTAATTTTGATGTATTTATTTCTGATTCTTTTTTGTTTATCTCTACAGAAACAGGGAACTATGATTACAATTCTAATGTATTTTTCCATTATTTTTCTTATCACTGCAAATACATAATAATTTTAATTTGTATTAACCTAGGATTGTTTTTACATATATAGGAATATGTCCTTCTTTTTACAAAATAAGAATCAGATTATATTAATTTTATATCCTTGCTATTCACATCAAATTTCTTTCCAAAAAGTTTGTAATAATTCTACATTCCCAACCACCTCGTCAAAACCAGACATTATCATTTCTTGCCATATCTACTAATCTAAAAGGCAAAAATGCACAAAATACTATCATATTATTATATTAAAATATATTTATTTTACGACTGAGAAGCTGAATGTTTGCTTAAATGTTTATTGACCATTTACATTTCTCCTGCTAATCGTGATTCGCATCACTTTTCCATTTTCTTATTGCTATTTTACTGCTTTTCTAAAAATTTGACTTTAGGCTTTTCTTTTTGAAAGTCAGTGATTGTAAATAGGTAGCGCTGCCCTGGTGGTGATTTTAGCACTTACTGGTACATCACAAATGGGGTCTTGGGACTGCCACCTGTCCTAATTCCAACCTAACTATGTAATCGATTTTTCTTTCTTAAAAGTAGCAGCTAGGCAAGGAGTGGTGGCTCATACCTGTAATCCCAGCACTTTGGGAGGCCAAGACGGGTGGATCACTTGAGGTCAGGAGTTCGAGACCAGCCTGGCCAACATGGTGAAACCCTGTCTCTACTAAAAATACAAAAATTAGCTGGGCGTGCTGGCCTGTGCCTGTAATCCTAGCTACTTGGGAGCCGGAGGTAGGAGGATTGCTTGAACCTGGGAGGTGGAAGTTGCAGTGAGCCTACATTGTGCCAGCCATTGCACTCCAGCCTGGGCAAAGTGGCGAGACTCCATCCAAAAAAAAAAAAAAAAAAAAAAAAGGTAGACCCTGAATTGGTTCTGAAAACAAAAAACCCAAATCAACTTTTGGTAAAACCAAGGATAAAGCAGAGAGAAGTTTGTCACCAAAGGCTAAAACATACAACTTCAGCATTTCCTATAATTGTTGATTTAACTGCACAGAAAAAAAAAAAAAAACTTGTCTATTGTTCATTATGTGACATTGTATCTCACAGATGTGATTTTATTTAAGGCACTTAGTGTAAAATCCTGCTGGGGAGTGTGACACAACTCTTTCTTCCCATAAACTGTCATCTACTAGCCTGCAACTTTATTTACTAGAAAGAATACATTCTGGTTTCTGAAAGCAGTATTTATTTTTTACAGAATCACGGCATAACACCTTGTCAATTCTTACTCAAAATGTTGTTTCCTTATACTCGGATGCTAGATCATTTCCCAGGGATAAGAGTTAGGGAAACAACTTTTAAGTTCAAGTCTACAAAAGCTCTACTGTCAAAACTTGCTTTTTATTGACGAGTAAGTAAAGTTGGCAGTGTATTTTACTGCTGTGTAGTAAAGATAGATCGATATAAAAAAAAGAAGAAAGAGAAAGCTTGCTTAGTTAAAATCTTTATGATAAACCAAAATTATTAGTTCTACTTTTCTTCTGATGATGAAATTCTAATTGCCAACAAAGACTTGGTGATTTCATGATGATAATAAAAGATTTCTCCTTTGTGACTTTCTTGACCCCACCTAATAATTAGTAATCAAAAGGATTTAAAAAGTGACCTAGAGTCATTTTAGTATCTATTTAATGCTGTTCCCCCATATCTAGATGCATTAATGTGGGTTGTAACACTGTTTCTTAGTGTTAATTACTACAAAACCTGAGCCATCCGCATTACGTTTTTCTCACTATTTATTTTATGTGTTTGACTTCTTGGTCATATTTATTATAATATTTGCTAAAAGTTGCCTTTTGAAAAATTAAAAGGCACTTGTTAGGAAGAAGAACAAAATCTTTTCTGTCTCATAGTTCAAGTATAAATTTTGGCCCTGACTGGGTTAGTCTGAATTCTATCATTCTTTGGCATGTAGACACACACACACACACACACACACACACACACACACACACACAGCAAATATGTAATATGTACATTATATATGAAAATATATATGTGCCATTTAAAGATTTTTGAGAAATAGATAAGTAGGCCAACAATTACAAGAATGTCTGAGAAATATTTATTAATTCATTGAAGGAGGAGGCATTGAGCTACATGAAGTCAAAGGAAAGAGACCCAAATGCCCATTTTCCCATCTTCTAATTGTGGCCTCAGACCTGTGGGTTTTCTTCTGCTTTCTCCACTTCTTCATCTAGAACCACATTAGGGCCTGATTTTCCTTGAACAATCAGCAAAGAGGTAATAATATGTTGGGAGGGCTATGGGATGGTGATACAGGCAGGGATATCCAGAAACAGCAGAGCTGTGGCCAGATGAGTACATGAATTCATGACCAGGTAAAGAGAAAGAAGGAAGGGGAAACAGTTGGGAAACCTGCAAGGAACGAAAGGGAGGAAAACCTTAGAATACCAGGGGTAGAAGAAGGGGAAGACTGGAGAGCTCTGACTCGGTGCCACACAGAAGGGGACAAAGTTTGTGCAGAGACAGCACCCCTGCCTGCTGCCTGGAGACCAGCACTGGCATGACAGAGCCTTCAACTTTCCCTTCTCCACTTACCACATTCCCAAGCTTGTGAATCCTGCCCCTCCACACATCCTACCCGCACCCTGTCCTCACCATCCTGACTACCAGTGAGACTCCAGCTTCCTCATGTCCATCTGGGGAACTTCTGCACCACAATCCTTTCTGCACTTCTCTTTCTGAAACACAAATCAGGTTATATTGCCCCTTATTTAAAATCACTTTGGATGGGCAAAATACTTAAATAGATATTTCTCCAAAGAAGATGCACAAATGGCAAATAAACACATGAAAAGATGCTCATCACTTACCATTAGGGAAATGCAAATTAAAACTACAATGAGATATCACCTTATACCCATAATGATGGCTACTATCAAAAAAACAGAAAATAACAAGTATTGACAAGAATATGGAGAAATTGGAACCTTTGTGCACTGGTGTTGGGAACATGAAATGATGCAGCTGCTGTGGAAAACAGGATGGTGGTTCCTCAAAAAAATTAACACAAACAGCATGTAATTCAGCAATTTTGCTTCTGGGTATACATCCAAAAGAATTGAAAGTACGGACTCAAACTGGTATTTGTACAGCCATGTTCATAGAGGCATCACTCACAGTAGTTAACAGCTGGAAGCAACCCAAGCATCCATTGACAAATGAAGAAATTGTAGTGTATACTTGCAACAGAATATTATTCATCCTTCATGCCTGTAATCCCAGCACTTTGGGAGGCCGGGGTGGATTGATCACTTAAGGTCAGGAGTTTGAGACCAGCCTGGTCAACATGGTAAAATCCTGCTTCTACCAAAAATACAAAAATAAATTAGCAGGGCGTGGTGGTGCACGCTTATAATCCCAGCTACTCTGAAGGCTGAGGAAGGGAGAATTGCTTGAACTCGGGAGGTGGAAGTTACAGTGAGCCAAAAAAGTGCCACTGCACTCCAGCCTGGGTGACACAGTAAGACTCTGCCTCAAAAAAAAAATATATATACACACACACACACACACACACACACACACACACACACACACGAGTCTCACTGTATCACCCAGGCTGGAGTGCAGTGGCACTTTTTTGGCTTACTCAGGTATATATATATATATATATATATATATATATATACGTATCTCATTCAGCCTTAAAAAAGAAGGAAATCCAGACACATGCTGCAATAAGGATGAAGCTTGAGGGCATTGTGCTAAGTGAAATAAGCCAGTCACAAAAGGACAAATACTTTATCATTTCAGTTATGTGAGGTACCTAGAGTGGTCAAATTTATAAAGACAGAGGGTCGAATGTTGCTTGTCAGGAGCTGAGAAGCCGGAGAATGGGGAGTTATTTTTTAATGCACAGAGTTTCGCTGGGGAAGGTGAAAAAGTTCTGGAGCTGAATAGTGATGTTGGCTGCACAATTATGTGAATGTACTTAATACTACTGAACTGTATGTTTAAAAATGGTTAAAATGGTACAATTTACATTATATATCTTTTAGAATAAAAAAATCACTTTGCATCTTACCATTAATATTAGGATAAAACCTCAGTTTCTCAGCATGACAACACCTGTCTATCATGATGTCGTTCCTAGTGCATCTCTTTAGCTTGTCATTTGTCCCTTGGCCCAGATTCCCAATGCCTGGCTCTTCATTGTTTTGTATGACTCAGCTCAGCCTTCATCACCTTCCCTGAGAAAGCATCCTTGCCTCCCCACCACCTCCCTTCCCACCCCCGATACTAGGTTCTATGTTCTTCTTGTCTAGGTATGGCTCCTTCTTCTTATCATAGCACCTTATGCACACTTCCATCTATCTCATGGAATTCAACATTGTAAAATTAATTTTTTTGGTGAACTCTTATTAGACTGCAAGCTACCTACAGGTAGAGACTGTCTTTTATCTCTGTTGCTCTACTGTTTAGGACATGGCCTTATACATTGTAGATACTTAATATACGTTTGATATCTGAACAAAGGAATGGAAGTAATTGAGGAGGGGAGGAACATTCCTCATCTCATCTATGAATTCCCAGCTCATTTCATCTATAAACTCTCAGCTCAGTTCATCTACAAATTGTAATAATAATAGCAACTACCTCTTAGGGCTTTTTGAGAATGATGTGACATAATAATATTCGTAAAATAAATAGCACCTGACATATAGTAGTTGCCCAATAAATGTTAGATGTTATTCATCTTTTTTTTTTTTGAGACAGAGTATCGCTCTGTTGCCCAGGCTGGAGTGCAATGGCACGATCTCAGCTCACTGCAACCTCCGCCTCCTGGATTCAAGCTATTCTCCTGCCTCAACCTCCTGAGTAGTTGGAATTACAGGCACATGCCATCATGCCCAGCTAATTTTTGCATTTTTGTAGAGATGAGGTTTCACCATGTTGGCAAAGCTAGTCTTGAACTCCTGACCTCAGGTGATCCACTCACCTTGCCCTCCCAAAGTGCTGGGATTACGGGCGTGAGCCACTGCACCCAACTGGATGTTATTCACTTTTATTGTTAAATAACCCATTAAACTTTTAAAATGAAGTCTTTATATGTTCTTCATAATAAGGATTGAATAAGGAAAAGATGACGTAAATGGCAAGGAACTGCCAAAGACAGACATCAGTCCTTCCATATTCACAGGATGCCCTGCAGTCTGTCCTCAAAGTTGGTGAGAGACATGCCTCCTTGACATAAATAGATGGGTGGTGGGATGGGGAGGAAGCTTTCTATTCTAAACCAGCCTCTCACGATGAGACTCTGGATCTAACCACTCCCCAACATATCAGCCTCAATAACTCCTAACCTCCTCCGGAAATGGCTCCTCCCTTGGGTAAGGGGGACCTCCCTTAGGATGATCTTGGAGGCAAATCACCCTTTTTGTCTGCTTGCAACTGTGCCAAGAAGCCTGAGCTCCCTGCCCAACCCCGCTCCCATGGCCTGACCATGTCAGAAACTGTGAGTGTTACCTTCAAGTCTTCTTTACCCCGTTCGTTGAGATAGTTTCCTGGGTCCAATTATGAACAAAGAACACGCTTAGGAATGTACCTTCTCTCAGGACACTCCTGAATTTGCCAAGGTGATTTTTCTCTTTTCTCCAGAATATGCAGCTATCAAAGAAAATTAAAAAAAAAATTGTGACATAATGTAATCTGGTGGCCCTTTCTCTTTGCCAAGTTAGAGCAAGGAAAGTGTAAGACATCCAAAAGTTTGCTTCCTGCATGGGTGTTATTTGGCCTAAAAAAAATAAAGGAAGCTCTTGGGAGAAAATCTTGGAAGCAGGGATACCTTTACCTAAAAGATGGATACATTGGAAAGAGAGAACTATTTAGATGGAATTGACCTGGCCTTCCGGGTCTTGTCACGAAGCAGAGGCAGGATCGACAGCCTGGGGACTAAGACGATAAACATTTTGTACAAGCCTGTGGCATTATGGATTTCTCAATGATTGTTTTTCCAGAGTGATCGGAGTAAAAGTTTGGAAACAAAGTTTCCTGTGCTCACCTTTGACACTGTAAAGAGAAAGGAAGCTGCAGAGGCTTTAGCTCTTCACATAATCTGGGGTGTGTGTGTGTGTGTGTGTGTATTTAGTGGTGCCCAGTGTCAGTTAAAAAGTGAACAGAAAAGCAGACTGAGTTCTGCAGCCATGACAAGGGGGAAAAGTGGATCTAAGTGGCCTCAGGTCTTAACCCCAGAAACACTGGAGGGGTTCCAGGGTGGGCAGTAATAGACAGTGAGCTCAAATGCAGTCCACAGTCCCAGAAGGCAAGAATATGTCTGTGTGCATTTAGACAACCTCTGGCCCTAACCATTTTTTCACAGTTTTCCTTGTAAGCTGGGATTGGAAGGAAATGTAATCATCTTTCCCCTATAATTTTTCACGCATACTTTTTATAAGAGCAAAAGCCACAGTTCACCCTGCCTTTCCCCTAATAGGACACCCTTGGGTGGTGTGAGGTTATGATGTCCCTTTAGCAGGCAATCAAAAGTTGTTGGGAGCAGCAGGGGGCAACTCTCTCTCTCTCTCTCTCTCTCTGTGCAGAGTATATGGAAGACGGAGTTGAAAAGAAAATGAAACAGAAAGAGCAACAGTGTAGAAATTTAAACTTGCACATGTCCAAAAGCCATTCAAGAGGAGGATATTCAGCCCAGAGCAAGGACCGCAGGGCTGGAACCCGTCCTACCCACTCACCTATTTCATTCTGACAGCTGTCATCTCCATTCAACCTGACACAATTGAGGGCATTACATGCTTTATTTTATTATCCAGGCCATTGTTCCCTTCTCTGGCTAAGGACATTGACCATAGTTACATCTGGTGCTCTATCTATTCTGATGTAGACTCTGCCTTCGTGAATAGAGGAATTGGGTCAGGTTGAAATTTTGTTAAGTCCTACAACCAAAATTTTAGCACAGTCGCGTGTATGTGTGTGTGTATTAAAGGTGAAAAGGTAGGTCAGTGAAAATTAAAACAATAGGAATTGCCCAATTTCTGATATTCTTACATTATTTGAATGAGTAAATCAGAATGATAAATTTTATAATTGTATTTTTATGATTGTAATTCTGTACCATCAATATTTACATGAAAATTTCAGGTTCATATTGAAGTACGCATTTTAATACTGCCAATACAGTCAACCTTATATACATCATTCAGAGAGTAGTAACTATGGGACCCAAAGCTGAGGAATTTTTACTGTTGTTACTCATGTGATTAAAAAAGCTTTTCCTTCCTGTTTTTCCAGATATTAATGTTATTTTTAACCTACTTATAATAGTACAAATAGATAATTTAATCTCTTGAAAAGCATGAGTTTTGATATATTTATCATTATATATTTGTCTTGAAATGGAAGACATTCTTATTCTTATAGGCAAGATTTCATTGTGATTAATCCCTGTCATTCAATGTGTATGGAAGCAGAATGAAGAGGAGAGATCAAGGATTTCTTACTCTTTATCTTCCTTTTCTGACAAATAAATAGTTTTGCATCCTGGAAGGTCCAAACAATTAATCAGACAAATAGAAAGAATTAAATGTGTACTTTTTTTTTTTTTTTTTTTTAAACCAAGGCTTTTTTGACTATTGTGTTGCCTCCCAAAGTTAAGCATTTAGAACAGGTTTAGTTCTTTTTTTTTTTTTTTTTTTTTTTAAGAAAGAGAGAAAGAAAGAAAAAGAATTAAAAAAAAAGAATAAAGGAAAGGAAGAAAGAGGAAGAGGGAGAGAGAACAGGGGTGTTGCTTTATTGCCCGGGCTAAAATGCAGTCTAAAAACGGGTATGCCTGTAATTATGTTTAATAATAGAGACAGGAAGAAAATAATTAACAAGCAGCCAACCAATATTTCATTTAAACCTGAAAATACGTGTGATGTAGTACTGATAAGAGTGTATGTTTTGTGTATTTAAAGTGGAGAGTTCTATGAATGTTAATTAAGTCTACTTGTTCCGGATCTGAGTTCAAGTCCTGAATATCGATGTTAACTTTCTGTCTCATTGATCTGTAAGTCTCCCACTATTATTGTGTGGGAGTCCAAGTCTCTTTACAAGTCTTATATATCTGGGTATTTTTGTATTGGGTGCATATATATTTGGGATCTTTAGCTCTTCTTGTTACATTGATCCTTTTATGTAATATCCTTCTTTGCTTCTTTTGATCTTTGTTGCTTTGAACTCTATTTTATCAGCAAAAATTGCAACTCCTACTTTCTATTTATTTATTTTTGCTCTCCATTTGATTGGTAAATTTTTCTCCATCCCTTTGATTTGAGTCTTTGCGTATTCTTGCATGTAAGATGGATCTGGATGTAGCATACCAATGGGTCTTGGCTTTTTTTGCCTGTCTGTGTCTTTGCATTGGGGGATTTAGTCGATTTAAATTTAGAATTAATATCAATATATATGAGTTTGATGCTGTCATTTAATGTTGGCTGGCTGTTTTGCCAGTTAATTGATGCAATTTCTTGATTATGTTGATGTTCTTTATTTTTTGGCATTTTTTAGAAAGGCTGATACTGGTTGTTCCTTTCTATTTGTAGTGGTTCTTTCAGAAGCTCTTGTAAAGCAGGCCTGGTGGTAATGAAATCTCTGAGTGCTTGCTTGTTCACAAAAGATTTTATTTTTCCTTCGCTTTTGAAGCTTAGTTTGGCTGGATGTAAAATTCTGGGTTGAAAGTTCTTTTCTTTAAGGATGTTGAATATTGGCCCCCACTCTCTTCTGTCTTGTAGGGTTTCTGCTGAGAGATCTGCTGTGAGTCTGATGGGCTTCCCTTTGTGGGTAACCTGACCTTTCTCTCTGGCTGCCCTCAGTATTTTCTCTTTCATTTCAACCCTGGTGAATCTGGCGATTATGTGCCTTGAGGTTGGTCTTCTTGAGGAATATATTTGTGGTGTTCTCTGTATTTCCTGGAGTTGAATATTGTCCTGCCTTGCTAGGTTGGGAAAGTTTTCCTGAATAATATCCTGAAGCGTATTTTCCAGTTTGGATTGATTCTCTTTGTCACATTCAGGTACACCTATCAAACGTAGATTAGGTCTTTTCACATAGTCCCATATTTCTTGGAGACTTTGCTCGTTCTTTTTTATCCTTTTTTCTCTAATCTTGTCTTCTTGTTTTATTTCATGAAGTTGGTCTTCGACCTCTAATATCTTTTCTTCTGCTTGGTCAATTCGGCTGTTAAAACTTGTGCATAGTTCGCGAAGTTCTCGTGTTGTATTTTTCAGCTCCATTAATTCACTTATATTCCTCTCTAAATTATGTGTTATTTTTAACATTTCTTCAAACCTTTTTTCAAAGTTCTTAGTTTCTTTGCATTGGGTTAGAACAAGTTCTTTTAATTCCCAGAAGTTTCTTATCATCCACTTTTTAAAGTCTGCTTCTGCTAATGGAACACAGTCTTTCTCCATCAGGCCTTGTTCTGTTGCTGATGAGGAACTGTGATCTCCTGTGGAGGGAGAGGCATTCTGAGTTTGGGTATTCTCAGCCTTTTTAGGCTGTTTTCTTCCTTTCTTTATAGATTTATCCATCTGTGGTCTTTATAATTACCGTCTTTATAGTTGGGTTTCTGAATGGACGTCCAACTTGTTGATTCCTGGTGCTAGAATCTAAGCAACCCACTGTGCTGGTCAAAACAGCGGCTTTAAGATCGATGGTGCTTTTCTGACTCTGCACCAAGAACCATCGCTCCAAGGCAGCGGCAAAACTGCCTCACCGGCCTCAAGAGTCGCGCTGGAGACACACGTGGGGCTCCTCTGCTGGAAATCTCCTGGTGCATGAGCAACAAAAATTGGTCTGAAAGTGTGGTGTCCTCTCGTTCTCTGCACTTTCAGTGGGAGCTACAATCCCAAGCTGCTAGTTATCAGCCATCTTGGATCCTAGTGTATTAAATGTGTACTTAAACGTGACTCTAAACCATCTGAGGTGGAGAAAAGGGATCATACTTTGTGATGTCAGATTAGATTCTGGATTCTAACACTTGTATCTGTAACTTAAATGATGGAAAAGATACTCAAAAGTATTAAAGACTATTCAGATTTTTCTACCACTTTGATTTTAGAAAGTCTTTTCTAAGCACGATGAGACTTAGACTCAAAAGACATTTAATGACGTAATGTCTTTAGTTTTTAATACTTGATAGAAACCACCACCACGAATTCAAAGGGCACACAATAGACCAGGGAATGCATTTGAAACAGACATAGATATGGCAGATAAAAGTATATCCAATCTATTTCCTACCCAGCAGCAGAGAGATCTTTGTAAATGAAATCATATCACTCTTTGGATGGAAACGTCACCTGCTCATAATTTCACTCAGCTAACAGCCGCATCGTTCCTGTGACACAGCCCAGCAGAACCTGGGGGGCAGCTACCTCCTGACCTCACCTCCCTCCCTGCCGCACACCTGCCTGGGTCCCCTGGCCTCCTGGCCGAGCCTGCTGCCACCTCAGGGCTCCCTGCCCTTGATGACTCCCCTCTTGGGATGATCTTCCCACAGATACTTGGTTTGACCCAAACATCTTCTCAGTGAGACTTGCTCTGGGAAACCTACACAGAAGAGCAGCTCTTTCCCATCTGGGCTCTCCCTTTTCCCTGCTTTATTTTCTCTGTATCACTTTGACATATTCCTCTCGTTCTCGTTGATTTGATTTTAGAGTGTCTCCCTCAGTTGGGAAGAAAACCTCATGTAATCAGGGTTTGTGTTCACTGCTCTATCCCCAGCCCACAGAAGTGCCCTGAATGTAATAGATGCTCAATATTTGTTGAATGAATGAACCAAAACATAAAAAGCTTCTATGAACTGAAGAGAAAAATTGCATGGTGATGCAATTCATGGATGAAATATAAATGGTCAATAAACATATAGCAAATGATTAAACTTACAGAAATAAAGAAAATATACATAAATGAGTAAGATACCATATGTTTATCCATCAAATTGGCCGGAAGGCAGAAATGCAGTGACAGCCAATGCTGTGAAGAATGGGGGCCCCTGGGCTGTCCCCTGTCTTGCTGGTAAAGGCATAAATTTCTACCACATTTAGGACAATAATTTGTCAGTATCTTTTAAAACTAAATACACATATACTCAGGGAGATTCTAGGTTTCACGAGGGCTCAAACTTAAATTTTATTAGCTTCATTAATGCTTCTTTAAGAAAATTAATGCAAAATTACAAATATAAAATGAAGTCTAGGACCCTTTAAAGGGCTTGTGTAACCAGGGCTTTAAAGCTCCAGCTTCGTTGGCTTCCTGGCAAATCCTACCCTGTTACACAGACCCTTTCACCTGCAGCCTTGCTTCTGGGAGCATACACTATACACAGCAGAGTCCCAGGGCATAAAAGATGTATGTGCAATGCTATCTGCTGCAGCATTGTGAATACTGGAATAGCAATTGGTGACAATCTTAATGTCTGTCAATAATGAGAGGGTGAATGTATATAGTACATCCATTCTGTGATTATTATCCAACTATTAAAATAATATCTATGCAGCATTGTATAAGAAAATAAAGCTATACAATAATGTAGTATATTTTTGATAAAAGCAAGAGAATAAGCAAGAACAAAAGCAGGAGTGATGCCATGTCTGCTTGAGTATATGTTTACAGATATGTGTGTGTGTGTGCATGTGTGTGTATTTGTATGAGCCATAGAAAGACAGGGAAAGGTACGTGTTATTAACACTGGATACCTCAGGTTGAGCGTGGGATGGAAATAAATGGGGGGGGATGAAGAGAAAATTTTTCTTTATATATCCTTGAATCATTTGACTAGTTTCAATGAATACATTCATGCTTTCATAATTTTAAAAAGAAGTAAAAATGTTAAAAGGAAAAAGAAAAGGTCATCCTTTCATGAAATGTGTTGATGATTTTATGGTGAAGATGATGATATTAATCACACATTTTGGATTTGCTGCTCATTGGCATGGTGCTAGGCAGAGAGCAAACAAACTGAGGCAAGAGAAGTGATAAGAAAGGAAATGTTTAGTGTGCCAAAGAAACAGTGCAAGCTATGCCTAAAAAGAAGGGATAATAGAGTCAAGTCACGTAATGTAACCTTCCAGCAGGGAATGGGCATCATCATCAAAAGCAAACAAGCTGAAGTTTGAGAAGCAACCCGCGTCCAGGGGCAGTGTCCCTAAAAGGGACAAGTACCCAAAGAGTATAGGATCAAGACAGAGGCTGGCCAAATCTGATAATGATGAACAGCACCAGTATCAATGAGGGCGTACCACACGCCTGTGTTACTGTGACCTAGCTCATCCCATTTTCTCATGGCCTATGAAGCAGGAGCTTTTAGGATGCCCATTCTACAGAGAAGGCAATGAGTTCAGAGGTTCATGTGACTAGAAACTGGCGGAGCAAAGACTGGAGCCTAGGTCTCTCTGATCCTAAGCCCTCATGCTTCATTACTATGATACTCAGCTTCTCAGATGTGTGGTGCTAATGAGCATAGGCATTTTAGCCTACGCAGGTCAGGGCATCTTTCAGGCAGGGGGTATTAAGCAGAGTTAATGAGAGGCTAAGATATGTAGGAAAACATTTGCCAGTAAGAACTTGCAGTATTAGAAATATCACACGTGTAGTTTTGTTGTAGAAGGTAGGTTTTGCCTGGTTCATCATTTATCCTGTGCCAGGGGTCTGATGAATTCCACCACAACACACAATATAGATTAAATAATAGGTTTTTTAGGACAAGGGGAAACTTACACAAGCCAAGGACCAATAAAAGAAGGGAAAGATCATCTTGTTTCCTGAGAGGCGTGTCAGGGTCTACATACTCTGCAGCGTGGTCCACCTGTGCCTGAAGCGAGGACACCCTGTGGTCTCCGTTGTTCAAGGATAAGGTAGGAAGGCAGCTGTTTGCATTCATGTGCGTATATGTGTGTGCTGTGTGTGTGGGAGGGTGTAGGTTGGGTTGCCACATAAAACACAGGATCCTCAGTTAAATTTGAACTTCAGATGCATGATGAATACATTTTTAGTATATGTGTCCCAAATAAAATGAATAATTATTGACTGTCCTAAGAGCCCTGTTTTATTTTGTTTATTTTCTCCTTTAAGCGTGAGCCCTCATGGGGAGATTCACAGGCAGTTTGGTACCAGGTTATATGGATTGGGGGATACGTAGGGGTTATCTGGCAATCCCAGCTGCCGAAGGGCTGATGAGGAAACCGTGGATCCTATGGGAAGCTGAATCAGCTATAGTTCCTTTCCCTGGTAGCTATCTTGTCCCAATGATCCAGGGCCCCTTTCAGACAATTCCTGCTCATGACGCTACATTTGTTCTGGGACTTAGAAATCATCTAAATCATTTAGGGCTGAGGTGTCTCACTTGTACAAATCATTCACCGCATATTTACTGACGGTTGCAATGAGCCGAGCACACAACATGGGTACAAAGAAGACTGTGAAACTTCTGACTTCAAAGAACTTAAAGGCTGCTTGAAGAGTCAGACAAGGAAGTAGATGTTACAGCTGGGATGTAAATACCAGGACAAAGGAAGGCATTGGGACTTCAGGTTCAAAAGAAAGGCATTGGTCCAGTTTTGCGTAGTTCTGGGTAGGCTTCCTGAAAGAGACCTCTTTTGAAGCAAATCTTGACCCGACCTATTGAAAGTCAGGAGACTGGAGCAAATGACTTCTTTAGTCCTTCCACAAAGTTCTGTGCCATGGAGCATGGTGAATGAATCTCACAAAAAGGAGGACTTCAACTCAGATGCTAGGTTTACCTACAAAAGATATTAAGAAGGGCTTCAAAGGCCACAAGAGAGGTTTAGCTAGGGTGGTGAAGTCTTCAAGTTTGTTGAGGGACATTCTTAAAACCCTAGATTAGGCAGTTCTGAGGGAATTGTTAACTACAGCAGTAACTAACCACGAGAGGCTATGGGATCTCTGAGCTCTGATAAGGTCAGATATTCTAGAATTGAGGCGGTGAATCTCTGCAGGTCTGCTTAAGTGACCCCTGATCCAGAGAAGGATAAAGAAAATGAGATCCTCGCACAGTCCTCCCTGAGGTGCTAATTTTCTGTTCCAACTGCCACCCGGTTCTTTCTAGAGAATAAAAATGAGCAGCCTTCTGGACCCCCAGAATGAGCTAGTGGTTGTTGCAAAGCCACCAGCCATGAAAATAAAATTGTTTACACATCCTTTCTGAGTGTTTGTTTGAAATCTGTTGATTAGAAAAGAAAAAAAAAATCATGACCTAAGTGAACACCAGAGGCGGACAGGAGGAACAGAACAGATGATATTTGTGACTGACTCAGAACTTCAAGCTCAACAGCCACAATGATGAACTTGGGATCACTGGAAATGGAAATAGTTGACTTCACAGATGGTAGGCGGCTCTTGTCAGAGAAGACTGTTCTGAGCATGAGCCTAATTGAGTAGCTCCTATCTGTATAAATTAACATTTTTTAAAACTATAATATTCTCAGGAGAATTTTCAGAGTAAACATTTAGAGTGTTCCAGAGCTCTTCAGTGGAAAACTTATCACTGGACAAAGGTTAATTTTACTGGTTCAAAAATGATATATTGGATATTCAAATAGACAATAAGCCAGCCTGAAAATGATGCAAAAGTTTGATCGCTGAAGATGTACTCTCTTTCTGGCTCTTGTGATGTTCTTCTGCATGTTCTGTTGTTTGAACAGCTCCTTGGGGAAAACATCTGCCTCCTAGAAATCTTACTAGAAAAATAACTTCATTTAAATCTTTCCTCATAGCCTTCTCATGCAAATTTCAGTGTACGGT
The DNA here is from genome assembly GCF_009761245.1 of Sapajus apella. NCBI lineage: Eukaryota > Metazoa > Chordata > Mammalia > Primates > Cebidae > Sapajus > Sapajus apella. The sequence goes on along the minus strand of NW_022436972.1, from coordinate 8,147,894 downwards.
AAAACAGGCTAAGGAAAATTAAAGCAATAAGGATTTTAAATTAACCTGATAATATTTTTAAAAAATCTATAGTAATTTTTATATGCAGCTACACATTTAATACTGAATAGCTGCCATGTTCTTCTTCAGACTCTTTTGAACTGGACCAAAAGACCTGGAGCTCATGAGATGCTGTTGGACCCGATTGCTCCTGGAAACTAGAAAACTAGACACTGCTAATTAAATTGACATGTGTATGCCCAAGCCTAGGGCTTGGGCAGTAGGAAAAAAAAAACACTTTTTTATTTCTAAGGGAAGAAAACTCTGTCAGGCAAGAGAACCAAAAGTATCTGCTGGCGCTGAGCCACAGCATGAGAAGGAAGAGAAATTCATAGCAGACCCGTGATACTTGTAATTTTCTTAAGAACTCTTGAGGTCAACAAAGACCTCATGAGTAATGCTGTCATGTGGGCATGTAAATGAAATTCAAATGCTCATTCTTCCTGTTGTTAAATTTCAACAGTAAATATTTAACTATTAAAAAAAACCATTCAAACAGAATAGGATACAATAAAATAAAAATATTTTCTCTCAACCTCTACAGACCCTTACTCCACTCAAGCTTTATTCTCCAGAAGCCACAGTTTTTAATCTTATCTGGTTTTAGTCTTCTAGTGGCTACCTCCGTATGTCTAAATTATATGATTACAGCAATACTTCTTGTACTTGAAAAAATGTAAATATATGCCATAACTTCTTATTATGAAAGATGAGGAATTCAGCATACTTAATCTTCTCTATTTCATTTCCACTTCTCACTTTTTCTTAGCTCTGCGATAAAGTTTGGCTCTTACAGGTATTGATCGACTTACGACCTATGCAACTTACGACCATTCGACTTTATGACCACAATCGCTAGCCACGAGTGCTCCGCGTCTGGTAGCGCAAACGTTGCCCAGCTGGGCGTACGACAGTGCGGACCAGCTTCCGGCAGCACTACCATCTCCACGTGCACCATTTCAACTGTACATATAGCCTACTCAATTTACGACCAAATCCTGTTACGACCGGTCTGCCGGTCCCAATCGTGGTCGTAAGTCGAGCACTAGCTCGACTGTATTTTGGTTACCTGTGTACATCTATAACATACTCCAACCTGTCTTAATCTGTCAACTTTAGACAGTATCTGCAGATACCACTTAGGAGAGGAAATTATGGTTCCATTCCCCCATTACATGGTTCCATATTCCTCCTGATAGCAGTTTCATTACACTGTTAAAGTTTCTGGTGTAGTTATCCCTTGATATCCCTGGGGTTTAGTTCCAGGACCTCCCTGGGTTTCCAAAAATCCATGGATACTCAAGTATCTGATAAAAAATGGTATTGTATTTGCTTATAACCTATGCAAATCCTCCCTTATACTCTAAATCATCTCTAAATTATTATAATACCATATACAATGTAAATGCTTCATAAATAGTTGTTAGACTGTATTGTTTAGGGGATAATGGCAAGAAAAAGAACTTTTTTATGTTCAGTAAAGATGCAACCATCCATTTTTTTCTTCGAATATTTTCCATCAGGGTTGGTTGAATCCACAGACGTGCAACCTGGGGATACAGAGCACCAATTGTATTCACATATTCCTCCAAAATGAAAAGGGTCTTAGCAATCCCCGCCCTTCCTTGGTTGATAATAACCTTTTTTATAGAGCAGTTCCCAGTCTTGTCCTGTTGATAAATTTCACTGCCATTAGAGGCTTGAGAAAGCAGGGGTGGGGTGGGATATTGTTTCAGAGGCAGACCTTCAGTTACTCCGACACTCCTGCCTGGCTGTCCCCTGCCATCCTCACTCACCAGTTTGTAGCTTCAAAAATATGCTGAGCTGACCAGGGAGAGTGGCTACTACTTCTGATGCTGAGTGAAGACTTTTTTCATGCTCTGTTATACTCTTGTCCTTTTTCTTTTCTTTCTTTCTTTCTTTCTTTTTTTTTTTTTTTTTTTTTTTTTGAGACAAAGCCTCATCCTGTCACCCAGGCTGGAGTACAATGGCTCAGTCTCAGCTCACTGCAACCTCTGCCTCCTAGGCTCAAGTGATCCTCCCACCTAAGCCTCCCAAGTAGCTGGGAGTAGCTGGGACTACAGGTGCATGCCATCATACTCCGCTATTACTGTATTCTTGATAGAGATGGGGTTTCACCATATTGCGCAGACTGGTCTCCAACTCCTGAGCTCAAGCGATCCACCCACCTGGGTCTCCCAAAGTGCTGGGTTACAGGTGTGATCCACCCTGCCCAGCCTCTTGTATGTACTTCTTTACTGTTGACATTTTAGTGGAATTTGGAGGAAAAGAGGGAGTAAAACATAGGGGATTGGACCATCATCTTGACCAGATCTTCTAATCCTTGCTCTTTAGCCAAGGCATTCGATTCTCTTATTTAACTAGAACTTGGAATGAATGCAGTTCAGATGAGTCAAGGACACAGAATCGCTTCCCAGGAAGTCTTTGCCCCTTCTTAGCTGTTTCAGTGCCTTCCCTGCCTTAGCATTAACACAGTCAAGTCAAATTTTGCTTCCTACTACTTCCTCATGAACCCTCTGCCTAATCAAACATTTGCTCACCATTTCCTGAAAATAACTTTAATTTTTCTATGTTTATACTTTTATTCTGCTGTTCTCTTCCCCGGGAATTCTCCTCCACCCCAAAACCTGACAACCGAAGTGCTATCTAGCCTGCAGAAGTATGTATTAGGTATATCAGAACCAAGCTGTCCTTGGTTCTGCTGCAGTTACAAACAACTCTTAGCGACTTACAATACAGGTTTTTGTTCTAACTTGTTTTCCATGTCAGGTGCAGGTCAACCACGGCTCTGTTCTGTGTGTGCCCTTCATTCCGGTATTCAGACCAAAGAACCTCCCATCTGGGATATGCTGGTTTGTGGCAGCAGAAGGAGTCATGGCAGCACTGCAGCATGACCTCAGAGCTGTTACTCTAAAGGGACACACATCACTTTCAGTTACATTTCATTGGCTAGAAGAATTCACATGGCCAAGCCTAATGCCATACCGGTCAGGGAAATATAACTCTTATTTGGAAAAAAATATATAAATGACTTTAACCCTCAAAATAAATGAGAATGGCAATAACAACAACAATAATGAATTGTAAGTAAAGAAAAAAGCTACAAACCGGCACCTCCATGGTCCAAACACTGTGTAACATTGTACCTTCTCCTTAAAACAGCTCTCTCTGGGAAGTGGTAGGAAACATACTCAAGTCAATTTCTTAGCCAAAGATCACCTAGCTAATTAGGTAGAAAATTAGTATTCTGAACCAGGTCCCCTGATACCTAGTAAAATGTACAAAAGTTTCCTAGTGGTAAAGCCATCAAGACTATGCACAAACATGCAAAGCACGCCAGCAGCATGTGAAAACATGTTCTTAAAGCATAGCATTATTTATACTTTTGGTTCCACTCTTTATCTGAAGCTGCCTTGTCAGTGTCTGGTCTAGCTTCCCTCAGCCAGCAAACCTAGGGGTCATCATCATTTTACTTGACATTGTTTTGGGAGGAGTGGTCACTTTTTTGGCTCTACTCTCTTCTGCTGTGCAGAGCAAATCCTCCCAGGCCTAACGAGACATCTCAAATCTTCCTTCCATAAACAGTGATGACACCAGCAAAAACCAAATGCTATCAAATTTTGAGGGGTGGCTCATTTTAAAACAGGTTTGGTAAAGTCAAGCTACTCTTAGTGACCCTCTATAAATATTCATAGGCAGGGATTCTTATGGTAATTTATTACAAATAGAAATTGTTCCTCCTTAGTTTCAAGCTGTCATCTGTTAGGCAGTCCTGGTATTTCATTTTAATGTATAAAAGATCACTTAGTGATATACTCTGATAATTCCTGAAATCTGTCACCTGTCACAGGGAGAACAATATTGGCGGCACTCCAACTCTTACTGGAGGCGAAGCACAATGGGGCAAGAAGGTAAATATTCAAAGTAAGGAAGCTTGGTTTTTACAGTGAAGAACACTGAATCATACATTGCAAAATGTTAATAAAATTAGCAGCCTGTTTATCAGCTTATCTGTGTCGTGGGGGTGTGGAGGGATATTGAAAATGAAAAGCCTCGTTTATCTTCTTGAGTTAAATTTTGTGTATAATTCATAAACCAAAAGCAAAGCAGAAACCAGAGCTGAGACCCAAGTTGGTTATATAGGTCAGCTCTAATGAGTTTAAATGCATTCTTTCTTCTAGCCTCTGGCCTGCCTCTGTGTCAGGCATTTACTTAGAGTTCACTTTAACTCTCATTTTACATCAAAAGTGGAGCATCACTTTGTAATCATTAAGTATTTTGCTTAGATATTAAATATTAAAGTTCCTCTGATTGCTGGCCCCACAATTAAGAGAGGAAGGAAACCTGCTCTGTTACAGATGTTTTCCCATTTGGTAATCATGTGTTGAAAGTAATCATGAATATAGATATAGTCATTGTTCCGCGTAAAAGGGAATTACTGAGGAGACTCTGAGACAATGAAGAAAGGCAATTGAGACATGTGATGGTAATGCCAAGGGAAAGGGGAGAGGCCCACGTGGGAACAGTTTTGGATGGTGGGGTGCAGGCAGCACCTGGTCCCCTGCTTAGATCTTGATAACTAGCAGCAGTGAGTGGGTCCCAATTCAGTTGCAGATTTTACCCTGATGGCTGCGGTCCTTTGGGTATGCTATGGAGAGCTTCACTTTTCTCACCTGTAAATTAAGGATATTAATGCTTCTCTCATGTGACTATGTGAGAATGAAAGGAAGTAATGAATGTAAGGCCTTTAGCGCTTGATGATTCAAGCTGTTATCCCCTACTCTGTAAACTGTTTGAGAATAGGGATCTTGTCTGTCTTTTTCACTACCATATCTTTGGCCCAAGAATGATTTCTGGCTTCTAGCAGACCCTCAGCAAACACTTATTGAAAGAATGAATAAACAAATGAAAGTAGTAACTGAATAAAAATGGGAAGCTTGAAAGAAAACCGTGTGTCAAAGAAACTTGTTCCTCAAAGAAAAGGAAGAGAATTTTGGTTCGGTACGGGAAACATGGATGTGAAGAGGTAAACTCCAGAGCAGGGCAAACCTGTTTCAAATGATCTTATAGAATCAGCAGAAGTAAGTGTCTCATAGAAAAATAAAATGTCTGTATTATTTCATAAATTTGTTTTGACATGTTTTTTGAGACAGGGTCTTGCTCTGTCACTCAGGCTGGAGTACAGTGGAGTGATTATGGCTCACGGCAGCCTTGGCTCAAGCAATCCTCCCACCTCAGCCTCCTGAGAAGCGGGGACTGCAGGCATGTGCTGCCCCACCCAGCTAGTTTTTATTTCTTCATTTATTTAGTAGAGATGGGGTCTCACATATTGCCCGGGCTGGTGTCTAACTCTTAGGTTCAAGAGATCCTCCTGCCTTGGCCTCTGAAAGCGCTGGAATTATAGGCATGAGCCACTGCACCCAGCAGAAATGGTTTCTAACATTACAATTTATAAGTCAGTAGAAGGATGTCCTACAATGAAGGTAAGGGCCCCTTGTCATAAGGGAATGGAAAAAGTCATAGGAACTTGTAATAAGGCACCAGTGCACTGGGCTAGGCATACCCAGAGACAAACTATGTCATTTTGTGCTTTTGACTCCAGTTTCCTGATAACGTATAGGCAGAAAAAGAAGAGAGTCTTTTTCCAAGAGCCCCAGGGACAGAGAATCTCAAGTTTTTCAGTGCTATACCTTCATACGCTTGTTTGAAAGTGTGACACAGTCAAGTTTCATTACTATGTGTTCGTATAGCTATGGTTGGCTGCTATTGGAAAAATCCCCAAGGTTTTGCTGAAAGCTCTGTACTCTGTCCATTTAAGATGCCCTGAATAATCAGCCTTTATGAGTTAACTCTTCTAAGGCTTTTAAGATAATGAGTTAGGCATCAGAGGAAAGGAGAACAGTTAAACAACTCTAAAACCAACCTGAAGTGAAGCTATGGCATTTTCAGCTATTGAAAGCCAAATATAAAATATAGAAAGCATTGTTGAGGGTATTCAGGTCAGCTCTGTAGCTTTGAACAGGGTTCTAGAATGCAAGTTTTCACAAAACTGAGATTTCAATAAGAGGGTTAATAGGTGATTACGATCCAAGTCAAAGTGACGTGATATTCTGGGATGTTTGCAGACTGCCTTTTATTGGAGGGCAGTAGTATTACTCAGTGCACATTATTAGGTTACATAAAGCTTAAGGCAAAGGAAAGTGAAGTCATCTGCATTTTGTTGAAAAACGTGTTGCTAAAGGCTCTGGAAATTAAAGCCTAGATGGGGTGAGTGAATAGACCAGGCAACAGCAAAACCCGTAGCTGCAGCTGAGCCCAACAGCTTTGACCATGTCAATCTGCACTGCTCAATGCAGCCATCTAAAAGACTAGCTCAGAAGGACAGGTTTCCTTCTTCCTTCAGATGGCTCCTCAAACTCATTCGCCTTCACTAAAATCACCAAAAGCAAATGGAGCATGTCAAGTGTAACAGCCACTTGCGTGGTGGTGTTACTGGGAGGAGGAAGAAGGTGCAGATGTCAGGTGACTCCAGACTTTCTTTTCATGCTTTGTGTTGGAATTGATCTTCCCACAGACCAACTGGCAATTATTCATTTCACAGTTACCCCAAACTCACTGGAGACCTCACAGTTTCTCTTCTAGTGTAAATTTGAGCTCCTCTCCTGAGCAAATTATGAAGCGTCTCATAGGAAACTCAAAGTCTTTATCAGGAATATCATATTCCCTTCCAGGGTCCAAGGGAAGAGAGATCCCCAGATTCTTACCAATCATGAGGCATGTTCTTAGAATTGGGAGGCAAAGACCACGTCTAGTTTTACGCACTGCCTTCCCATGCCTGGTACAGAGCCCTGCACGTAACAGGCACTCAGTAATGTTTGCTGAATGAATCATGCTGAAATTCATGGGATAAGTGATACTTAATCTCTGCAACAGGTATTCTCTAGAGAAGGTGGGTTCTCGAATGAAGCAAAGTTTTGTTTAAAGCTACTTCGTGAGGCCCTTCTTTAGGAGCAAATGCCAAATTCTGTTCTTTTCCTGGCTTGACTTTATCAGGTTTATGTTCTTATGTGTGAGGTTCCTCATCAATAAAAATATATAAGCACTATTTATCCCAATCATTTGATCATGTATCAGAAACACAAGAAGGCAGATATCCACACTAGACCAATAACCAGGCAGGAGAAGACCGTACGGAAAGATATCTCCTTTGTAAAACAAATTCCACGGTTGGGACTCATATTAGTCAGGGTTTTGTAGAAGGACAGAATAATAGGGTAGATGTTTATATGAAGGGGAGCTTATTAAGGAGGATTGACATGTTTATATGAAGGGGAGCTTATTAAGAAGGATTGACTCACATGGTCACAAGGTAAGGTCCCACAATAGTCCGTCTGCAAGCTGAGGAGCAAGGAAGCCAGTCCAAGTCCCAAAAGTTGGGTCTCAAAAGTAGGGAAGCTGGTAGTGCAGCCTTCAGTCTGTGGCTGAAGCCCTGAGAGCTTCTGGCAAACCACTAGTGTAAGTCCAAGAGTCCAAAGCTCAAGACTTTGGAGTCTGTTGTTCAAGAGCAGGAAGAATCCAGCACGGAAAGAAAGAGGAATGTCAGAAGACTCAGTGCGTCTGCTGTTCCATCTTCTGCCTGCTTTGTTCTGGCCATGCTGGCAGCTGATTAGATGGTGCCCATCCAGATTGAAGGTGGGTCTGCCTCTCCCAGTCCACTGACTCAAATGTTAATCTCCTTTGGCAACACCCTCACAGAAACACTGAGGAATTATACTTTGCATCCTTCGACCCAACCAAGTTGACAATATTAACAATCACAGGGCTGATAGGAGAGCCACAGATAAGCGGTGATGCTGATGTAGTCTAGAGTCCTGGTTTCCACTTTCCTCTTGGAGCATCTTGCCACTGCATGGCTGTGGCAGACCAGGCTCTTGTTTGAGATCTCCCACATCTTATCTTACCCTTCTTGTCTCAGAGAGATAGGTTGGAGCTTTTCCCATCTTTCATAAGTAATGAAAGAAGGACAAGGCAGGAACATGAGTGCCCAATACACATCTAATAACAGTCCTTTCATTTTATGCTAAGTTTATCATCCACACAATAACAGAGAGAGCCTTGAGACTTTGGGAGAGTGTGGAGGTGGGTGGGTGGTATCTTTCATCTTAGAGAGAAGGACACTTCTGGAATGTTCTAGAGAGGGACACTTCTGGAATGTTCTAAGGAAATGAAGTTGCTGATTCAACACTGAGGGCTCCTGGTGACTTGGTGGCTTCCTCCCTAGGGCCTTGCCTGCTGCCTCCTGCGTCTGTCTTGTGCCTAAGCAGCTCAGTCCTCCTTTAGGGTGCTCCCTGACTGCCAGGCATAGCCTATTCTATGGGCACCCAGAGTGCTCTCAGGTCCATCCTGAACCGCTGTTCCGGGGGTGGGGGCGAGCTCCTTGCCCCATATGGTCCCTTGTATTCTTTTTTGTCCCTCCCATTTATGTAGGGATCTGCAGCCTTCTAAGATGCTGGATTGCAGCGTCTGACAGGCTCGTTGGAGTAACAGGCTCCGATGACAATGCTGGGATTTGACCCTTCCCACCTGCTCCCAGCTGACATTCTCTACCTCATCCGTGGTGGGAGTTAGAAACATGCTGGGTTTTGATTCACAATTGGTTTTGGTGCAAGGACTGCCAGGTTGGACAGCTGGTGGGCTAGAGGCATGGTGCTTGGTTCTGTTTCTCTTCCTTTCCATGACCAAGCTTAAGGGCGGTGGGGGGGTGGTGGGGGAAGGCCTTGTCATTGGTTACCTGCACTTTCTTTTCACCTTTGGATATGTTTAGTAGCTTTTAGAGGAGAAACTAGGAGTTTTGGTAAACTGACTTTTAATAGGACCACCTTTTGAACACCTTTTGTCCTCAGAGCACTGCTCTAGGTCCTAGAGGTGGGGAAGCAGGAGATGGCAGTCAACAGGACTGGGAGGCACCTACATTCCAGAAGCAAAGGTCGTTGTTCGTTGTGCTGACTTAGAGAAGGACTGAACAGTCATCTTTGCATTTTATGGAAAAGGTCTGGCGTTTTTCATGACTTAAACATTTTGGTAAATAAAGAAGTTCATATTTTTGTCTAAAACAGAAGTCATACTCAGTTAGCTAGATTTTTATTTTATATGTTCAATAATCAGTCCCCAGTGAACAGTCATCCATGTGTCCAGGTGACAACTGCTGTCCAGGCCTGCTCTGTCTTCTCTTCCTTCCAGCAGAGGCCCGGGAACAGCCATAGGAGGCAGGGAAAACACACCCAACCTTTGTTTCTTTTTAGAAAGAACTGCAACTTCAGAAGTCAAGAAATCATGGAGAGTAGAGTCATCTCAGGGAAGCTGATACAGAAGACAGAGTCCTGGAAAACAAATCTGTCCTAAACAGGCTGCCATTTGATAGGGAATTAGGAGCTGAAAAAAAGACTCTCATTGATCTCTGTCTCTTGGTGTTTGGAAATCTCTACATCACTGCAGTACAATGTATCCACAATGTGGTTTGGTCTATAGGGGTGGTCACCCCAAGTGTGTCAGGCCCTGGGATACTTCCTCAGGTTATGTAATATGTTAACAACTTCTTTTATGTTAACAACATTCTGTGCAAAACCGACCTGTTTCAACGGTCTAAGCTCCTGGCAGGGTGATGGTGTGTGATGGGGGAGTCCCACAATCATGTGAAATAGTTGGGCAGATGGTGCCCATCCTGAGCATCTGTGATGGGCAGCTTTGAGCAGGGAAAGGTCCTGTGATCACAGAAAGACCTCAAGGCAGGACCTGATGGAGCAGTGGGTGGTGGGTGTGGAGTAAGTGTGGACTCCCTGCTTTGAGAGGTAGGTCTTCAGGAGGAAATCTGAAAAGTAGGAAAGAGCTGAAGTGAGATGAGGTTGAAGCCAAATTTGTCTTCTTTTCTTCCTTCCTTCCTCCCTCTTTCTTTTCTTTCTTGTTTTTTCTTTCTTTCTCTCTTTCTTTCTTTCATTCTTTTTTCTTTCTTCTTTTTCTTTCTCTTTCTCTCTCTCTCTCTTTCTTTCTTTCTCTCTTTCTTTTCTTCCTCTCTCCCTCCCTCCCTCACTCCCTCACTCCCTCCCTCCCTTCCTTCCTTTTCTTTCTTTCTTTTTCTTTCTTTCTTTCTCTTTTCTCTTTCATTCTTTCTTTGTTCTTTCTTTTCTTTCTTTTCTTCCTCTCTCCCTCCCTCCCTCTTTCACTGCCTCCCTCCTTTCCTTTTCTTTCTTTCTTTCTTTTTCTCTCTTTCTCTCTTTCTTGTTTTTGACAGTGTGTCACTCTGTCACCCAGGCTGGAGTGCAGTGGTACAGTGTCGGCTCACTGCAACCTCCCAGGCTTAAGCCATCCTCCCACCTCAGCCTCTCAAGTAGTGGGGACCAGAGATGTGTGCCATTATGCCCAGTTAAGTTTCTGTCTTTTTGGTAAAGACAGGGTTTTACTGCTTCTCAGGCTGGTCTCCAGCTCCTGAGCACAAGCTATCCTCTGCCTCTGCCTTCTGAAGTGCTGGGATTACACGTGTGAGCCACCGTGCCTGGCCAATTTTGTCCTTTTCCAAAAGTTGTAAGATAGCTCTGAGCCAGGAAAACCAGAGGAAGTTCATTTTCTTTGTTCCCTTGTGTTCCTTTTACCCAAATAACCTTCAGATATGGGATTCAAGTACCTTTTGGCTTAAATAAGCATTGAGGAATCGGCATGGGGACTTAATCGCTATGTGTGATATTGTTTCTGTGGGAAATATGTTCCAACTTCCAAATGACTGACTCACAGACACTGCTCTCCAAAGGTTTCCTGCCCCAGTACTGACTTTTATAGGAATTTGCAACTAGCTATTCAGAATTCAAATTTGGAAGGTTTATGCCCTTACCAGGCACAAAGCCCGGGTATGCTTGGGATCATACCTAGACGCTACTTCATTAAGCACACTGTTTTACCTCTTTTGATTTGGTGGCACTACATATGCTGTTTATACTCAAATTTCTAAGTTGGCTTTTAAGAAAAACTCTTTTATTTTACTAACATCATGGATATTTATATTTCATAAAAACAAATCTGAATAATATAATTATAGAGAACCCACAGCAATGTGAATTAACTTTATGCGAGCTAGAAATACGCATAAGCCAAAATACTGTCAATGTGATCTGTTTTAAGGCTCGCACAGTATTTTGCTGGACCACAAATCTCTGCCTTCTCTATCACACAGACTGAAATTACCATCATTATTATTTCATTCTTAGGCGAGGAGCGCTTTATCTTCAATGGATTCTTAGCTAGTGTGTGAGTAAGAACTGAACTCACTCTTTAACACGTCCAGCAGCGCCTGTCCTCCTAATTATTGCTGAGATGAAACAAAGTATATGAATACACATTGTGTATTCTAAAGTACATTCAAAACCTATATATTAGTGGGATCAAAATAATTATCCAGCCAAATCAAGCCACTCTGCTTAGGAAAAATTTCCTCTTGTATGACGTAGGAAATAAAAGCAATAACAACTTTTAGGCAAAGGAACCATTTTAATTACAGTTTTGTTTTATTGTTTTGTCTTTGCTTTTATTTTATCTTATATTTTTGTGTTTTTTTCCTGAAAGTTATTTTATTTATTCTAAAAACTCAGTGTGTGTGTATATAAATATATATATTTTTTATTTATATAAATATATAATATATTATATATAATTATATATATTATATATTATAAAATATATATAATATATATAAAACTATACATGTATTGTTTTATTATATATATAAATATATGTATATATTTATATACATATAAATAATATATAATATATATTTTATATATATAAATATATATATAAAGTATATATATAAAAGATTTTATATATTTTTTTATATATATACATATATATATTTATATATATATAAATATATATATTTTATATACATATAAAATATATATATTTTATATATAAATTTATATATATATAAAAATATATTTTTTAAATTTATATATATATATAAAACCTGAGCCTGAATTCTGTAGAAACAGAGCCTGAAATAAGGCTTTTGTGCCAACATGTTATTGAGAGGGTGAGAAAGAGGTGGAGTGAGGCAGGGAAGGAGGATGAGCAAACAGAAGGGTCTCCAAACGGCTGCTCTTCACGATGAAAGGACTGCTTGGTGTCCTGGGAAGCTTTGGAGAGGATACTTGATGCCGCTGTGTCTTTCAACCCTCTCTCCAGAGGGAAAAAGGAATAAGAATGATTTTACCAGCTTCCATCTCCTATTGATTAAAATTTGTCTGTGAGGTGTTTTGTTACCCTCCACTTCTCAGTTACACACTTTTCACGTACGCACTGAGCAGAGACAGGGAAGCACTAGGGTATCTGCATGGCCTGGGTGGAAGAGGAAGCACCCAAGCAACAAAAGGGAAGAAATCAGAGCCCTGGATTTGTAGCAGAAGTAGTAGCAGCAACGAAGCTCCACGGCTTTAAGCAACACCAAGGCAAGTGCTTGGGTCTGGATGATGCCTAAACACATGTTCTACATAGCAGAACCTAGAAGGAAGCCACTTTAGACTTTTCTTCCACCACTTGTGCAGAGTACACTTGAGAAAGGAGAGCATTTTTTATTCTAGCTGCAGAGAGCTGCACAGAAGCTAAGTGTGATGGAGATAATTAGAGGTATAGAGTTGATCAAAACTTGATGTGTAATGAACGCTCTGAGTAGTTGCAGACAGAGAGAGTGAGAATTTTCTGCAAATCAGTAAGTCAGATATAATACGAGGGAGCAACTTGATATAGATCTGTGTGACAGGCACAAGAATACAGCAAAAAGATGAGCTGATGTGGTAGAGAAAGATCCCAAATAGCCAAAGTAAGACAGTTTTTGTGCCAACTAAGCTTCATCTAGCCTTAGAACCATGATTTACTGAAAATATATACATATGTAAATATATATATATACCAAAAAAACAAATTGTATATATATGTATAATTTTGGTGTGTATGTATGTGTGTATATATATATATCAATATTTTATATATATATATATACACACACACACCAAAAAATATATATATACCAAAAATTATACATATATATATATATATATATATATGCCAAATTTGGTCCTGGCAGAGCATAAACCTTCCAAATTTGAATTCTGAATAGTTGCTAATTCCTATAAAAGTCAGTACTGGGGCAGGAAACCTTTGGAGAGCAGTGTCTGTGAGTCAGTCATTTGGAAGTTGGAACATATTTCCCACAGAAACAATATCACACATAACGATTAAGTCCCCATGCCGATTCCTCAATGCTTATTTAAGCCAAAAGGTACTTGAATCCCATATCTGAAGGTTATTTGGGTAAAAGGAACACAAGGGAACAAAGAAAATGAACTTCCTCTGGTTTTCCTGGCTCAGAGCTATCTTACAACTTTTGGAAAAGGACAAAATTGGCCAGGCACGGTGGCTCACACGTGTAATCCCAGCACTTCAGAAGGCAGAGGCAGAGGATAGCTTGTGCTCAGGAGCTGGAGACCAGCCTGAGAAACAGTAAAACCCTGTCTTTACCAAAAAGACAGAAACTTAACTGGGCATAATGGCACACATCTCTGGTCCCCACTACTTGAGAGGCTGAGGTGGGAGGATGGCTTAAGCCTGGGAGGTTGCAGTGAGCCGACATTGTACCACTGCACTCCAGCCTGGGTGACAGAGTGAGACACTGTCAAAAACAAGAAAGAGAGAGAGAAATAAAGATTGTATGTATGTATAAATATATAGGAATACATACAATCATTTCTATATATATAAATATACATATAATGATTATATGTATTCCTACCATCGATGTTTATTGAGACCCTCCTGAATGCTAGGTTGTGTTCCAAGCTCTGGCCACACAGCAGTTTGTGCCCTCATAATTCTTAGGTCCTAGTGAAGGAAGATGAACAATAATGTGTTATAGAAGCATAGAGAAAGATAAAGCAGGATAAGAAAGACAGAGTGTGTGGCAGAGGGGTAAGGATTGCTATTTGATAGAGGACAGTGAAGGAAAGCCTCTACAATGAGGCAATGTCTGAGCAGAGACCTGAAGAAGAGGAAGGAGTGATCTGGATATCTGGAGGAAAGAGGCCTCCAAGCTGAGGGAGAAGAAAATGACTCTTTGGTATGGTGGGGGAGCGGGGGGTGGTGATACACATTCTTGAGCTGAGGATATGCACAGGCACATATTCTCCAAAGTAAAAAAATTAGCAAACTGCATATACTTCATTTAATATTCTTATACAGATATTCTTAATTTTATTGTCATTATAAATGGCAAAACTAACAACAACTCTTCATTCTGTTATTCGAGAGAGACCTCTTTATGCTATTATTCAGTTGTCAATGGTAGACCAACTGACAATTGCAGCCAAGGTCCTGGCTCCCATGGCCTGCTAATAGTGACTGTGACTATGCAAATTTGATCAACTGGGCAGGTAGAAAGGACCTGCCCATGGATGGGTATGACAATCAACTAAGCATAGCGGGCAGATGGGGCCTGGAGGGACAGAACACTAACCAGTTATAGTTGAAGGCTGAATTGGGATGGAAGAAAAGTCTAACCAGTGATTGACAACTCCTGCCCTGAGAATTTGTTTTGAGGATGAATAGAATAATAACTATTTAGAAACTACTAAAAAAGAAATAAAATGGGTCGGAATGCCTTCTATGTCAGGTGTTTAATGTTGTTGCAGCCAGCTACAGTGGAGCTGCAGACTCATGGCATAACAGCATGCAGAGTCAGCAGTAGGCAGGAAGAGGGTACCTTTATGGATGAAGAAGGCTGTTAGTGTCACATGCATCTGAGAAAAACACTCCCAAACGTGACCACAACAAGCTTACTCAACCTCTCTTAACACGCTCTCTCGCTCTAATGCGTGACACTTTGCCCATTTCCTGTTGCCTGTGACATAGCCCTCAGGAAGGGGAAATGGGGTGCTCACTATGGCTGAGGAGCCTGGGGACAGGGGGAAGTAGTGGAGCACCAGTGATAAACAGTTTTGCATCATGCCAGACATGTTCCTTCAACATAAGAATGAATGCTAAGCATGTGGAAATAAGGTAAAAATCCAGATAACACACATGCATGTGGATATACACATGAAGAGACCCCAAGGGGGTGTCCTGACAGCACTGAGGAACCATTGCAGTGCGTCTGTATTTGCTTGGATGTCTAGGCTATTTTTCAAAGTTTATAACTTAGCTATAAAAATGTATTTGTGACATTTTAAGACCCAGCCTGAGAGCAAATTTTGATTTTTAAGTTCAGACTTATCATTCCAAAACTCATTCTGGCACCTTTTTAGGGCTTGATGAATTGTTTCAAAGATGTTTATTGCTTTTAAGTCTCTGTTTTATTGCCAAGCCTGTAAGATGTAAACTGCTTTGAATTTTGTTAAGATGGTGAGTGATTAGGCAGTGACATGACTTTAAAACAGAAAACAGTAAAGAGATCTAACTGGATTAAGATAGAATAGTACATTTTATGTAGTTAGGCTGTTTCTAAGAATTAAAACATGTTTCCTCTGGATATGTATTTCCATCATGTAACATAATAAGGGAGTTCCAAAAATATCACTGTGTGTTTTAGAAGAAAGGGTAACAATTTGTTCTGTGTCAGCAGCAATATTGTGTATTTCAAACAGCTTTCAACTGGGATCTCTAAGTTCTGAACGAATATTATCCAAACCACCTAATATGGAATAGATTTTGCCATAGTTGATCATTGATTAGAGCAGTAGGTTGAGAAGTAGATACTCTTGAAATTGGCTCACTTTCTTCTGACCTGAAGTTAAGTGGCTCAGAACATCTGGGTGCTTCTGAAGCCAAGAGCCTCTTTAAACTGCCAAATTCATTGTCAAGAGTCTGGCTGCCTTCAAAAATCACAGCTGTGCAACTTGGTACATCCTAGGTTTTCAGGATTCTGATTGCAAGTTATAGAAACCAACCGAGATAAATAAAGAAAGTAAAGACAATTTATTATAAAGTACCAGAGATTTCACAAAACACAAAGACAGGAGTGCAGCCAGGACTTGGGAAGAACTGGAATGGGGAACTGGTAAGCCACTGGGAGCTGCTCTGTGTTCTCACTCACACTCTGTATCTGCTTTTCACATGTCTATTCCTAAAGGCTTTTTTTTCTTTTATGATCCAGTTCTCTTCACCCTCATCTACATGCCATAGCGTGGCCGTCCTCAACTGCTGTGTTTATATATTTTAAACATAATTTCCAAAAGGGTCACTGCTTCTGTTTCTCTGTATTAGTTGCCTATTGCTGTGTAAGAAATGCCTCCAAAGCGTGGTGGCTTAAAACAGCAAACTTGTATCCTCTCACAGCCTCTTTGGAAGCAAGAATCTAGGTGTGTCTTAGCTGGTACCTCTTCCTCAAGGTCTCACTTGAGGCTTTGGCTGCAATTAAGGTGTTGGCCAGGGCTGCAGTCTCATCTGAAGACTTCACTGATGGAGGATGTGTTGCCAGACTTACTCACCTGGCTGTTGGGAGTATTCAATTCCTTGAAGATTGTTGGATTCATTGACTGTTAAGCTCTCTTAATTCCTTGCAACATGAGCCTCTTTCTAGGGTGGTTCACAACATGACTGCTGGTTTCCATCAGGTTGAGCAAGTGAGTGAGAGAGATTAGAGATGAAAAGCAAGATGGAAGTCTCTGTCATCCTGAATCCTAATCATGGAAATGACATTCCCTCACTTCTACCTTTTCTATTTGTTAGAAATGAGACACTAGGTTCAGCCCACACTGAACTGATGGGAGAGGCATCCACTTCAGTAGACAGAGATCACTGGGAGCACTTTCAGGAGCTATCACATCTTCACTGTCTTTGTTCTCTCCTGCCATCATTTTGTTTTCTTCCCAATTCCAAATTTATTGACAAAGGTCTCTGACTGACTGACCCATCTTAAGTCAGGTGCCTGTTGTTGTTCCAGTCAGCTGTAGGAAGACTCAGAATCACATTATCCCTGGTATCTGTGGTGTTAGTATTAGGGCAAGACACAAAGGACCACTGTGGATGAAGAAGACAGTCACAGAGCATGGATCAGAGTAAAACGCTCCAAAACATGACCACAATAAGCTCGTTCAAACTCTTTTACTTAATGGGAATAAAATTTCCCAGCAGATTATTTACCTTCACAAAAGACTGAATCGATGAACGTAAATTTTCTGGATAATTCAAGGCCTTGAAATCTTTAATTCTAATATACATATGTAACTAAGGTTAAAGTGTTTTTTTTTTTTTTTTTTCTCTTAGGGCAGAGTCTTACACCATTGCCCAGGCTGGAGTGCAGTGGTACAATCTTGGCTCACTGCAAGCTCTGCCTCCTGGGTTCAAACGATTCTCCCACCTCAGCCTCGCTAGTAGCTGAAATTACAGGTGCATGCCACCATGTCCAGCTAATTTTTGTATTTTTAGTAGAGATGGGTTTTCACCATGTTGGCCAGCTGGTCTTGAACTCTGGACCTCAAGTGATTTGCCTGTCTTGGCCTCCCAAAGTGCTGGGATTACAAGCATGAGCCACTGCCCCCAGCCAAAGTGGGTTTTTCAGAATTCATTATATGTGCAATTACCTTTTTTTCTTAAAAAAAAAGTATTAAGTGTATATTATTTTAAAAATTGTAGTAAAATATGCATAACATAAAATTTACCATTTTAACCACTTTTAAGTATACAGTTTGGTGGCATTAAGTATATTCTCATTGCTGTGCCACTGTACCCACAATTCATTCCCAGGATTTCTTTTCATCTTCCAGAATTGAAACGCTGTATTCACTAAACACTAACTCCCTACTTTCCTATCCCCAGACCTGGAAACCGCCATTCTACATTGTCTCTGTATATGTGACTACTCCAGGTACCTCACGTAAGTGCAGGAACCACAGCATTTGTGCTTTTGTGACTAACTTACTTCTGTTAACACATTGTCCTCAGGGCTTGTGTCAATTGTGGTGTGTGTCAGAATGTACTTTGTTTCTATGGCTGAATAATATTCTGCTTGTTTGTATATGCCACATTTTGTCTATACATTCTTCTGTGGATACACATGGGTTACTTTCATCTTTTGGCTGTTGTTGATAATGCTGCTATGAACATTGGTATAAAAGTACTTGTTTGAGCTCCTGCTTTTCATTCTCTTGGTTATATACTCAGAATGCTGGATCATATGATAATTCACTATTGAATTTTTTGAGGAACTGCCATACTGTATTCCAAAGTGGCTGCACCGTTTTACATTCCCACTAGCAGTGCATAAGGATTCTGATATCTCTACATCCTTGCCAGTGTTTATTTTCTCTGTGTATGCATGTGATAGTAACCATCTAATCAGGTATAAAGTGGCATCTCATTGTGTTTTTGATATGCATTTCCATAATTGTATTAGTCCATTTTTGCACTGCTATAAAGAATACCTGAGACTGAGTAAAATCTATAAAGACAAGAGCTTTAATTGACTCACCGTTCTGCATGGCTGGAAAGCCCTCAGAAAACTTACAATCATGGTGGAAGGCAAAGGGGAAGCCAGGCACGTCTTACATAGTGGCAGGAGAGAGTGGAGGAAGTGGCACATTTTTAAAACATTGGGTCTCATGAGAACTCACTCAGTATCATGAGAACAGCTTGGGGGAACCTCCTGCATGATCCAATCACCTCCCACCAGGTTCCTCCCGTGACACATCGGGATTACAATTTGAAATGGGATTTGGGTGGGGACACAGAACCAAACAATATCACTGATTATTAGTGATATTGAACATTTTTTCATGTGCTTATTGGACATTTGTATGTCTTCTATAGATGAATTTCTATTCAAGTCCTTTGTCCATGTTTTTAACTTGGTTGCTTATTTTTTGCTGTTGAGTTTTAGGAGTCCTTTATATATTCTTTATGTTAACCCCTTATCAGATATATTGCTTGCAAATATTTTCTCTTATCCTGTGGATCACCTTTTCAGTCTGCTGATAGTGTCTTTTGATACAGTCAACAAATGTTCACTGTAATAATTTATCTATTTAAAACCAACATAAAATTTACCATTTTAACCACTTTTAAGTATACAGTTCAGTAGCATTCACACTGTTGTGCCACTGTCACCACTATTCATCCCAGGACTTCTTTAATCTTCCAGAATTGAAACTCTGTGTCTATTAAACACTAACTCCCCACTTTCTCATCCTTCAGCCCCTACACTCCCATTCTACCTTGTCTCTATAATTTTAAATAGAGAAATTTTTAATTGCCTCCACTTGTGGTAAGACATCCGAGAAATAATTGCCAAAGCTATGTCATGAAGATTTCCCCCTATTTTTCTCCTAACAGTTTTATAGTTTTTGCTCAAACATTTAGGTCTTTGAGCCATTTTCCTTTGTAGGCATAATCAGAGGACCCTAGATAGTTCGTATTAAATGAGGTCACCTTTCCCTTTTGTCTTTAAGAGCACATTCTAGGCCAGGTGTGGTGGCTTACGCCTGTAATCCCAGCATTTTGGGAAGCTGAGGCAGGTGGATCATGAGGTCAGGAGATCGAGACCATCCTGGCTAACATGGTGAAACCCATCTCTACTAAAAATACAAAAAAAAAATTAGCTGAGCTTGGCGACACGTGCCTATAGTCCTAGCTACTTAGGAGGCTGAGGCAGGAGAATCGCTTGAACCCAGGAGACAGAGGTTGCAGCGAGCTGAGATCGCGCCACTACACTCCAGCCTGGGCAAGAGAGTGAGACTCCGTCTCAAAAATAAAAAAAAAATCATTTGTATTCTAAGGTATAAAAAAGAGAAAGCGTCGTTCACACTTCTATCATCAGTAAGATATTTGAGAATTCCAAATATTTGCAAAAACTTAACATCTTTCAATTCTCCAATTATCTCCCAAGGCTTTCCAGACCGTTCTTAGGGGGCTGTTAGTTTATTTCAGAAAGTTTGAACTTTGATGTGATCTAGCAGTTACTTTAAAAGTTTTTGGAAAGGCTGATTAAGTATTGTTTTTAAGGTAGGATTCCACTAATGTTTGTGGTATTTAAGTGTGTTTAATGGATTTGGTTTACATGATAGTTTCAGTATCCTGACACCCAGTGTGTATGTGAAATTTTTGGATCCTTGTCCATATCTTTTGTATTCCCTTTGCTAACTCTAGGTTTGTTTCCAGGATGTAGATATTCACATCTCCACTGTAGGTGTTCGTCACACACCTAAATATCACATAGGAATTCCTCTGCCCCCTCTGTATATCCACCAGTAGGAAAAGTCAAACATTTTCTCATAAAACAAAGTACTTGCTGCACAGGTTAATCAGGGAAGCTCCTGATGAAACCTTTATATTTAAACATCCCCTCTCTAAGGACCTGGTGGCTCTGTCACTAGAAGGAATCACTAGAAACCCCACAGGTGAATGAGTGAGTAGATGAGTTATGAAACTGCTGGCTTTTACGATACAATTGAGGCACTGGAAAATCGCAGGCAAGTCCAAATCAATTCAGGTTATTTGGCTTCAAATATCTGGGAAAGTCTCCAGAATGGCTGTAGGGTCCTTCCCCTCTAGCAATTTTGCCAGGGCTGGAGTAACAGATGGTTCCTTGGGTCCATTTTCTAAGTGCAGCTGGGCCTGGGAAGGGGCAAGATGTGAAGGTATCTGGAGAAGCGGGGATATGCTATGTGGCAGAATCCAGTGGCTGCCTGGGCTACTGTGACTGGTCCAGTGTACCATCCTACCTCCCCTGCTCCCAAAACATGCTATTCCCCTATGTGTTAGATAGGGTAGGCTAACCTGCCATGACAAACAGGCTCAAAATATAACAGCTCAACAGAAGAGAAGCTTTAATTTTTTTGAGACAGCGTTTCAGTCTGTCACTCAGGTACGATTCCAGCATTGGCACGATTCTGGCTTACTGCAACGTCCACCACCAAAGTTCAAGCAATTTTCCTGCCTCAGCCTACTGAGTAGCTCGAATTATGGGCATATGCCACCATGCGGGCTAATTTTTTTTTTTGTTTTGTACTTTTAGTAGAGACAGGGTTTCACCATGTTGGCCAGCTGGTCTCAAACTCCTGACCTCAAGTGATCCGCCTGCCTTGGCCTCCCAAAGTGCTGGGATTACAGGCATGAGCCACCTCATCTCGACCTATTTTTCTTACAAACTTAGATATATGCCACATGAAACTATCTCCTGTGTTCCGGAATATTTTAATGAAAACGTAGAGGTCACTTGAAATGGAATCAATAGAAGCAAATACTCTTAGAAATGGGCCAAAGTTATTTCTTCATTCTGGGATATGGAATGAGGGTTTGGGCCTGGGTATGACAACTCCGGACTATGCATGGAAGAGAAAGATTCACCTAATATTCCTGTTACCATTTTCTGATTTTATATTACACTTACATATACAGGTTTATTTGTATAAGCTCCTACTATAGAAATAGAAATACTTACGCTTTTCAGCCTAAAGAGCTCATTAGGATTTCAGCCTACGATATTTTCACAGACAACTCATTATTTCTCATGATTTCACACTGTTCTGTACAGCTGCATCATAACGATGTGGGGGTAGTGAAATATTAGGGTTCAGCTGGGCCATCCATTATAAATTCCTGCTTTAGCTGCTTATTAATGAAATGAACGAATAACCCCCTGACATTCCATTGTTTGAGAACATACTCAAAATTAGTCTTTAGAGAAACTGAAAATGCTGCTCCATTATGATTTTTCTTCCTAAGAGTGGTGAGCTGGTTGAACTGAGTGCAACTGTGATACACCTGGAGTCCTAGGGAATAACCAACTATGAGTTTGAATTAATAAAAAGCCTGAAATACAGGACATTGAGTAGTCCTTCTGTGGCCTACATTTAGGTTTTGACTGAGATCATCCTGGTTCCAGAGGCAGAATGGGAAAGTTATGCTTCATGTAACATGGGACATGGGACATTGGAATTAGAAGTGCTTTTTTTTTCTTTTGGCTGCTGGGCAACTATCCCCTCCATCTTCTCTCATGTCCTAGAACTGACTGGCCTGCATGATCTTGAGCAAATCTCTGAAACTCAGTTTCCTCCCAGGTAAATGAGATAATCCTGTCTATTTCACTGATATTTCTGATATTTTGAGGATTAAGAGGATTAATTAAAATAGTCCTTTTTTTTTTTTTTGATACGAAGTCTTGTTCTGTTACCAGGCTGGAATTCAGCGGCATGATCTCAGCTCACTTCAGCCTCCACCTCCCATGTTCAAGCAATTCTCCTGCCTCAGCCTCCCAAGTAGCTGGGACTATAGGTGTACACCATCACACCCAGATAATTTTTGTATTTTTAGTAGACGCGGGGTTTCATCATGTTGAACAGGATGGTCTCAATCTCTTGTCCTCGTGATCCACCCACCTTAGCCTCCCAAAGTGCCACAAGCCTTCACATTATGCCCAGAATATACCAAGAACTCAATAAAAGTTTATTAGTTAATTATTATCATTGTTTCAAACTAGGGTAAATTGGAGATGTGAAGTCATAAGAAGCCACTAATAATATTATTAAATAGCATTTTCAGAAGAGATGGATTTATGCCTTCATAAATAGGTGACTGGCAGAGAAGATCTGCCCAGATCACTCACATTGTCTTGAGATAGAACCTGAAAATGCCACCACTGTAGCCATTAGTAGGCTGTAAATGGGAAGTATTGCTTGAAATGGGCCAAAAGGCCCATTTTAGGAAGAATGAGAGAAGAAAGAATATTGCCCTGACTCACTGAAAAATCTGGTCAGCATCTAGACCATGAACGTTCTGAGTGTCTTTGAAGGGAAATCTTTAGGGTGATGTTGAATAGGGAGTGGAGTTTGTTGCTCAAAGGTCTTAATCTTTCCTTTCCCTTAGATAGGTCACGTAACTCCTGCTATTAAAAGGGTCATCTTATCTGGGGGAAGATGTACAGCCTGTAGCAACCATGTGGTAGCTGCCCTGGACCTGCCTGCTGGCAGACTGTGACTAGGCTACCTCCTTGCTGGGCAGGGCATCTCTGAAAAAAGGCAGCGGCACATCAGGAACTTATAAATAAAGCTCCACCTTCCCACGACAGAGCACCTGGGAAAAGAGGCGGTGAAGAGTTCCACTGCAGCAGACTTAAACATACCTGCCCGGCAGCTCTGAATGGAACAACGGAGCTCCTAGCACAGCACTTGAGCTCCTATAAGGGACAGACCGTCTCCTCATGCAGTTCCCCAACCCTCGTGTGTCCAAAGAGACACCTCATAAAGGAGAGCTCAGGCTAACATCTGGCGGGTACCCTTCTGGGATGAAGATAACTGAAGAAAAAACCGGCAGCAACGCTTACTGTTCTGCAGCCCCCGCAGATGATCCCCAGGCAAGCAGGGTCTGGAGTAGACCTCCAGCAGTCCTGAAGCAGAGGGGCCTGCCTGTTAGAAGGAAAACTAAAGAACAGAAAGAAATAGCTTCAACATCAACAAAAAGGACGTCCACTCAGAGAGCTCATCCGAAAATCACCAACTAGAAAGACAAGAGGTAGATAAATCCACAAAGATGGGAAGAAACCAGTGCAAAAAGAGTGAAAACAACAAAAACCAGAACGTGTCTCCTCCTCCAAGGGATCACAACTCCTCACCAGCAAGGGAACAAAGCTGGAGGGAGAATGAGTCTGTTGAATTGACAGAAACAGACTTCAGAAAGTGCCTAACAACAAACTTACCTGAGCTAAAATAACATGTTCTAACCCAATGCAAAGAAACTAAGAACCATGAGAAAAGGCTTGACGAAATGCTAACGAGAATAAACAGCTTAGAGAACAATATGAATGACTTGATGGAGCTGAAAAACACAGCACGAGAACTTTGCGAAGCATACACAAGTTTCAATAGCTGAATCCACCAAGCAGAAGAAAGGATATCAGAAATTGAAGATTAACTCAATGAAATAAAACAAGAAGGCAAGATTAGAGAAAAAATAGTGAAAAGAAATGAACAAAGCCTCCAAAAAATATGGGATTATGTGAAAAGACCTAATCTATGTTTGATAGGTGTACCTGAATGTAATGGAGAGAATGAATCCAAGCTGGAAAACACTCTTCAGGATATTATCCAGCAGAACTTCCCCAACCTAGCAAGACAGGCTTATATTCAAGCTCAGGAAATACAGAGAACACCACAAAGATATTCCTCAAGAAGAGCAACCCCAAGGCACATAATCAACAGTTTCACCAGGGTTGAAATGAAGGAAAAAATGCTAAGGGCAGCCAGAGAGAAAGGTCAAGTTACCCACAAAGGGTAGCCCATCAGACTCACAGCGGATTTCTAGGCAGAAAGCCTACAAGCCAGAAGTGCAGAATGAGATGAAAAGTAAAGAATATAAGGAACTTAATAAGTCTAAACATAGAATATAGCCAAATCCACTCTGGATACAGCAAAAAGTCATTTTTTAGCTTTGCCATTACCTAGCTATAGCCTTTGGAGAAATCACATGCCCTTTCTGTTTCTCATTTTCCTCATGTGTAAAATGGAATTCAGTGGAAACCCTCATGCCTGATACAATCAGGGCCATTAGTTCATTAGTCAATCAAAAAACCAGTTCCATTGGAAAGAAGTAATAGTATATATTATACTTGAAATCCTTTACTGCGCACATAAAATGTATTTATTACTCAATATTTTCATGTAAGACTAGGCCTTTTCGTGAAATACAGTCCACTGGTTAGAGCCCTTCCTTTATTATGTTTTCAAAACCAATATCCATGATGAATTGCCAAAGATTTCTTACTTTCCTTCTTGTTTTTAAATGGACTGAAATAAGTTTAAGCACAGAATCCTCCCAGGCCTTATTCCCACTTCCATTATCCCCACACCTGTTCTTTTATACTTGTCTAGATGATGAGTAATTTGACTGCAGTTTGTTTTTTAATTTTAATGACATGCCTTTAAAATGAGTTCTTTCAGATTATTCAATTTAGTTTTTATAGAAACATCTTTATTTTTCACTCTATTTCATTGATGCATTCATTACTACTCTATTAAATTATCTAATTATAATTGCAACTGGTTTGTGAGCAAATGCAACTGGTGTTTGGTAAGCAAAGACCTCAAATGAAGAGAGCAAAAACTGGTGAACATTCAGGTAAACAGCCTCCCTGCTGGCTGTGAACATCCAAACACATACAAAGAGAATGAAGAACATCAGTTATTTTAGTAAGTCTATTCATGTGAAGATATGTTAAGAATCCTCCTTAGGAACCTCATAAAATTGTCATGAGAATTGAAGGAAAAGGAAAAGTTGGAGGTTTGTCAAATGGCTCATTCTTCCTAGAAGTTGCTTTGTTCTTTTTTTTTAAATTTTCTTTCTTCTCTTTTTTTGAGACAAGGTTGGGTTTGGCTCTGTCACCCAGGCTGGAGTGGTGCAGTGGTGAGATCTTGGCTCACTACAACGTCTGCTTCCTGGATTTAAGCTGTTTTCCCACCTCAGCCTTCCAAATAGGTGGGACTATAGGCACGTGCTATTGTGCCCAATTAATTTTTGTAGAAATGGGGTTTTGCCATGTTGGCCTGCCTGGTTTTGAACTTCTGACCTCAAGTGATTCGCCCCAGCTTCCCAAAATACTGAGATTACAGGTATGAGCCAATACACGCAGCCAGAAGTTACTTTCTTTCTTTGCCTTCAGAAGTCTCCCAGGCTAGCAGAGTACCTTGCAGAATGATGACCCCTGTCCAAAAATGTCATCTTGAAAATTAACACTCAAGGCTGTGATTTACATGTTCAATTCCTTTGTGGATCCTACATTATTGCTTTAAGACTGACCTTTCCCATGTCAATCTCCCCCACAGGTCTGGACAGTCAGTCTTTTCTTCCCATGCTCCAGGGCCATTTTGTTCAAGCTTGACGCCCATGAGTTTGGCACTTCACAGCTTTCTGTGCAGGATTAACTGGGGGAGCACTAATATCAGGCTTCCAGAGAAAATTGCTGGGTAGTTTGCTTTTTTGAAGCCAGTGGCATCTGGAGCTCTGGATGATTTCATTCAGGCCTATGGAGATATTTATATCTGATTTTGATGTTCTATGATATTATACAGAATTTTTAAAAAGTCAAATAGGATAAGTGTCCATTCATGTGTTGGGTGCACAAAGAGAACATTGGGGGAGAAGTCATGCTCTGCATTTATAATTTACTTTGATTTAAAAAGCACCTCATACTGGTACAACAAAAGAAAAAAAATATGAGGTAGGCAAGTGTGTCTTTTTTTCTGGTGAGTCTAATTTTATTTTTTTCTGGCTCAGCAGAATAGGAACCACACACAATCCTGAATGTTCCCTTCCATTCTTCTAGGGAACCTCGTCTCTGATACATTTATTCTGGACAGAGGGAAGAAATATTGAGACCCCCACGCAGTTGCCCACCACATGTCTAGATGCTTAGAGAAAGGGTAAAATTTTGTTCCACCAGTCAAGTGAATTGTATTGGAGAACTTGGTGTTATTAGACTTATTTTTTTCAGTACCTGTTTTTTTTTTTCTTATTTTATCACCATCCCTGTCCTGTTATATATTTGAGGGCTACTGCTTCTCTGGTTCTTTGTGCAAGAGGTCTGGCTGTGCCACAAAGGGCCTAATACTCTGTGTAAGGCCCTTCCTTTTGCCTACCAAAGCCATAGGGAAATTCATTCCACATAGCAAAGGAGCAGCCAATGCCTGTTCTTCCTCTTCTAAGCTGTCCAAGGAAACTGGAAACAAGCTCAGAGGTGGTCATCATCTCTTCTGGAGTGAGAAATAACTTCTTCCATCCAGAGTTTCTTGGGATGTGCTTGAGCATAAATAAAGAATAAAGGAGTTTCTCACAAGCGTGTGGCCTGCATGTGTGTCAGCAGAAGAATGTGGTATGTCTCCACTCTGGGCAGAAATAAGCCCTTAATGCAGGAGACTTCAGAGATTTTTATGGAAAAAACAAGAAGATATCTGAGAGAGGAAAGGGAACAAGAGGGAATAGGCCTTCCAGGCCCCAAATGCAAACTTCATTTCTGACATCATTTGCATGCATTTGGCTGGGGTGTCAAACTATGGAACCCGGAAGGCTGAGGCCACACATTGAATTCCCCATTCTTTCCATAGATCTGACTGTGAGCTCACAGAATGAAGCTATTAGTCACAGGATGAAACTCTTGGAGTAACACACACCACTACATATGATCTATATTTAAAACATATAAACAAAACACCTGATAGTTTTGAAAAGAATGTGGCTTCTGAGTAAGAAAACAAAATCTTCTGAGTTATCCTTAACTTCATGAGAATTCATCATGTTTGACCCAAGTTTATCTCTTTTTTTGATGATATGACATAGCTCCTGGGAACTATGTCATCTTAACTCAAAGAGAACACTTTTTTTTTCCTATATGTTCATGACAGTTTACATAAATCAAGGACTAGTACACAAAAATGTGGAATGCTTCACAAATTTGCGTGTCATCCCCGCGTAGGGGCCACGCTAATCTCCTCTGTATTGTTCCAGCTTTAGTATATGTGCTGCCAAAACCAAGCCATTATCAAGGATTGCCTAGAAAGAAATAGAATTTTTATGGATCTGGAAAATAACTGTTATGGTCTCTGCTTTATGTGGCATGATTGTCTTCTCTCCAGACTTTTCCCAAAAAAGGCCGCCTTTTATTTCAAAGCACTTCAGGAACTTATAGATATGTATCATTCTCTGAAGTCCATGGAAAAAAAGCCATACAAGAACAAATCTGATGACCCCAGAATGGTCTGGGTTCAAAATTGATTAACTGCTTATGTCAGTAAGCTCACCTTTATTCTCTTTTACCATTAGTTGATAAACAGATTTTATAATTGTAATAATGGCACAGTTCTATACTGCATACCTATTTACTATGTTGAATCAGAAATTTGAAGTGTAGGATTATGATGTTTAGAAGCTGCCAGGTAAGCACGATTCTAACTTCCTTGAGAAGAACTGGCAGAAGGGAACTTTGCACTGCAGATTTCCCAGCATGAACTCTGAGTTACACAAAAAATTTCCAGTCCCATTTGTAACAAAACATATAGCCAATGTGAGACATGTCTAATTTTGGATGACCTAAAATTGCTGGATGGTTAATACTTCTGTGCTCAACCTGCTATCCTAAAACAGGGGTTCTTTCATTTCAAAAGGTTATTTTTAAATTAGTCTTTGGAACCGTGAGATTTGCAGTTTTTGAGTTTATAGTTTTTAAGTGACTGATTATGTTTATTTTATATACTTTTCCTGAAATAAGATCTAACTAGGGGACAGCTGGGACCTGGTCATAGTCTCATTTTCTAACAGCAGCAGGAAGGGTTGACTATATAAATATTTTTCTTGTTTAATAACATGTTGAAACTTTAAACCTCTTCGGTGTCTTTATTATTATGTTTGTTATAATAAACTTTAAATTTGGAGTTAACAGGTGTCCTATAATCACTGGTTTAAACTATTGCCCTGGCACCCTGTTTAGCACTCATTATGAATTTATTATTTTTGAATAAAGTATTATAATTTATAGTTATATTAAAATAAAACTGGATGGATTAGATAGACCCTCACTTTGTCTTTCCAACTGGTATCATCTTTCAGTGTGTAAACTGTATGTACAGCAAACAGAATTTTCACTTTAACCTGCGACCAAATGGGAAATAAGATCCATGATGCCCTGTAGTTTCCCACGCATGCCAGATGCACTCGGCTAATTCCTCCATTTTATAGACAGCAAGCAGGGCTCTTATCAATAAAATGCTCGGATGGTGGTGGAGCAGCAAGTTGTGTTGTGGTCTGTGGTCTGAAGCCAGCAGATTATGAGTTGGTAGAGTTAGTTAAAATAGGCTGGAAACAAGGAAAATTATAATTAAGGTGTCCATGAAATATGCCTGGGAAATAGAGGTTGAGAAGTTCTGTAGTCAAGTGTCATCAGCAACCATCTGGAAACGCTTAGTGGTTTTGTCAATAATTTTAAGGTAGAATCCTATTATTGCTTCTTATTGTTTGGTAATGATTTTTCACTAGTAAGCCTCTTTGACAACAAAGAGCTAAAAATATTGAAAGTACATATTTCGTTAAAATTAAGGGCTGATTTTCTATTTCCCAAAAAAGTTGGTAATAAATGTGTGACTTGCACAGCTTAGTTATGAAATCTTTACCATCCATTATGGGTGCTGCCATGTTGTCACTAATCACATAAAAACTAGAAGATACAAAGTTGCTAAATAAGCAATAATATATACTTCAAATATTGCCAACTATTAAAAAATGCCCATGGATGCAATTTAACAGGAGCAGAAGAAGGAAGTGTGTTAAATTTTCATTACACGACTTTTCATTTAGAACAAATGATTGTGCCTCTAAATTTATTCTGCACATTTTAGATTCTGTGGTTTCCTGCAAATGTTTGAAAAGTGAAAGACAGCTGTTAGTAAGTTGGTCCTATCATTGAAAGAACAACTTGGCAAACAATTGAAGAATGCCAGTTTTTTTTGTTTGTTTGTTTTTTGTTTTTGAGACAGAGTCTTGCTCTGTTGCCAGGCGCCAGGCTGGCGTACAGTGGCACAATCTCGGCTCACCGCAACCTCCGCCTCCCGGGTCCAAGCAACTCTCCTGCCTCAGCCTCCCGAGTAGCTGGGACTACAGGTGCACGCCACCACACCCAGCTAATTTTTGTATTTTTAGTAGAGACGGGGTTTCACCATGTTGGCCAGGATGGTCTCGATCTCTTGACCTGGAGGCCTTGGCCTCCCAAAGTGCTGGGATTACAGGCTTGAGCCACCGTGCCCGGCCAGAATGCCAATTTTTAAAATCAGTGTTATTGGGGTGATTCTAATGGAAAATCAGTCAAATTACTTCCAATAGCTTAATATTTTCAACCAATTTATGAAATCAAAATAAAGCTTTGAGTGCTTTTTCAGAGACAATATGCCTGCCATTACTGTAAATTTTATTGTAAACTTACTTTAGTTATTTGTTTATTTTTTATTTACTTTGAAACAGGGCCTCACTCTGTCACCCAAGCTGGAGAACAGTGATAATTATAACTCACTGTAGCCTAGAACTCTTGGGCAAAAGTCATTCTCCTGCCTTAGCTTTCCAAATAGCTGGGACTACAGGTGCACGCTGACACACCCAGCTACTTCTTAAATGTTTTTTGTAGAGATAAGGTCTGTGTGGCCCAGGCTGGTCTCAAACACCTGGGCTCAAGTGATCCTCCTGCTTTGGCCTTCCAAAGTGTTGGGGTCATAGGAGTGAGGCTACCACTTCTGTTTTTATTTTTATTATTATTTTAAAATTTACTTTAAAAATTCAATGTTAAGATAAAATTATTTTAACATAAATTTTGGTGGAGCAAGGTAAAAAATTTCTGCATCAAGTTCTATCAAGCTGAATCATATTTGAAACTGGTTGTAACGCACACAAAACTCATAGATATCAGTCTGAACATCTTTGATTCTCTAGTGATTGAAGTAGAAATCAAGAGTTGTTGAGGTTTACAAATATGTCTTACATAAGCTGAGTAAATGAATTATCTCATATTTGTGAAGAATCTAATGTTGAATTTTAAAAGACAAATACTTCATCAAGACAGTACATGTTTTCTTTATGGCCCATCATCAGTTTGATTTTAGAAATGCTGGGCTTAAAGAGCTACTTTGTAAAATTCTTACAATCTTAGTGTTCCACAAAAAAGTAAACTTTTTTTTTTTTTTGGTAAACAAGTTCACTAAATTTTGGTTGTCTTTCGTTTAAAATTACTTGGAAATCTTTAATTAAATTATTCACTTATTAACTAATACAAAACTTTGTCTTTCAAAGCTTTTAGTTAGTTACAGTTGTTAAAAATAGATCACAAATGAGAGGACACTAAAATTTATTACTATAGGAGCAGGGAAAGAGTGGCACAAATTAAACATTGAGGGAATGAAAGGTTAAAGATTTAATTTTCAAAACAAACAATGGCTATTTGAGTTTATTGACTTCTGGGAAGAATTTTTGTCACTATCTCTATTGTTAATGGAATGAATTTCTATCATTGACCACAACGGAATTAAACTAGGATGTCTGTAATTTTTCAGAATTACTGTCTGATGAAACATTCAACAGAATCAAGTTTTATCTTCTAAAATATTTGCCAAAAAGCTATTTAAATGGAGGAAAAGGAATGTGTAAAAATGATTACTAAATAATTAATTTTAAATAGTATTTAAAACAGAAAATCTAATTCAGAAATGGAGGTTTTATGTCTATCATCCTTATCAATTCTTTCTTTCTCTCTGGAAGGTTTTTGAATTTTCTTTTTGTCTTCGATATTCTTAAACTTCACCATAATGTGTTTGGATGTTGTTTCTTCATATTGGAACCATATAAGCCCTTTCAACCTGAGGCGTTTCATCTTCTTTTAATTCTAGAAATGTATTTTCATTATTTCTTCAAATATTTCCTCCTCTTTGTTTTTATTTCCCTTTCCTTTAAAGACTTCTATCTTCTGGATGTTGGCTTTCTGTTTCTGTCTTCTCTATATGTTAGCCTTTCTTTCATATTTTGTATCAGCTTATTCTTTTCTGGTGATTTCTGAGATTGTGTGGTCTTTCCAAATAATAAATTCTTATTTTCACGGATTTATATGACTACTTAACCCATCTATTTTATTCTTTATGTCAGCTATTATTTGGTTCACATTTAATGTTTTCTCTTAATCTTTATTTTATGTGGTTATAAAAATGAACAATATGTAGTATTTTTCTAAAAGATTGTTAGATATTGTGATATGAAAAGAAATGTATATTTGGTCTCTGCCCTGGTTTCTGGCACAGAGCTTCTAAAACCTTTGTAATTTTCTGAGCGATAAGGATACTAAGTGCTTTTTTCTCCCTTATGTTTGGTGTTTGACAATGGTTCCTGATACAGATGCTAATCCTTTTGAATTTCCTGGGTGATAGGAATGTCTTTTTATGAATGTGGCAACTCTTGGTGGGCTCCTGGATGGGGACTGATCACAAGAAAGAAGCCATGATGAGAAGCTTAGAACCTTTAGTCCCTTCTCCTGGTCCTGCAGGAAGGGAAGAGGGGCTGAGAATTTACTTAATAATTGCTCAGACCTATATGATGAAGCCTTCCTAAAGATCCCTGAACTACAGGGTTCAGAGAGTTTCCAGGTTGGTGAACGTGTGGAGGATATGGGAAAGCGGTGCACCCTAAGAGGGCATGAAAGCTATGGAACTTTCCACATATCTTGCCCTGTACATCTCTTCCATCTGGCTGTTCATTTGTGTCCTTTTATAATAAACAGGTAAATGTAAGTAAAGTGTTTCCCTGAGTTATGTGAGACATTTTAGCAAATATTTGAACCCAAGAAGAGGGTTGATTTATAGCTGGTGGGTCAGAAGAATAGGTAGGACATCCTCGGATCTGAAGTCGGGAGCAGTCTTGTGGGACCGAGGCCATATTCTGTGGCGCTTGCACTAATTCTAGTTAGTGTCAGGATTGAATTGAATTGTAGGATGCTCTGCTGGTACTGGAGAATTGGTTAGCATGGGGGAAAAAAGAAAACCCACACATGTGGTCACAGCAGTGCTCTGTGTTTTCCACGGAATACTATTCCGCTATAAAAAGGCATGAAATAATGTCTTTTGCAGCAACTTGAATGGAGCTGGTGGCCATTACTCTAAGTGAAGTAACTCAGGAATGAAAAACCAAACATCAGATACCGTATATGTTCTCACTTACAAGTGCTGTGTGTTGGGGGCTAAGCTATGAGGATGCAAAGGCATAAGGATAACATAATGGACTTTGGGGACTCAGGGTCGGGTGGATGGTTAGGAGGGAGTGAAGGATAAAAGACTACTTATTGGGTGCAGCGTATGATCCTTGGCTGATGGGTTCACTAAAATCTCAGAAATCACCAGTAAAGAACTTACCCCTATACCCCAAAAACTATTGAAATAAAAAAAGAAGTGTTCTGTGTTGAGAGAATAGTATATGAAAACAGTTCCCCCCCCCCCATTTACAGATTGTATGCATGTAGTTAGTTTTCAGGAAACACATGTAGATCTAATTTAATACTTTAATTACTCCTTTTAAATTCATATTGTGTTATCGATCTTTGCCCCCTATTATGTAATTTAGGCTTGAAGAGAATAATTCTTTTGCTGTGGATAGTGGGTTGAGAGTTATGTGTCCTGAAAAGATATCTACAAGTCCTTGTGCCTGGCACCAGTGAATGTGACCTGGTTTGGAAATAGCGTCTTTGCAGATATAATCAAGTTAGGGTCATGCTGGATTAGTGTGGCTCCTAAGTTTGAAAGCTGGTGTTTCTCTAGGAGAAAGAAGGAGGTTATTTGCATACAAAGACACTGGGAGACAAAGAAAGAAGGCCATGTGAAGACTAAGTCAGAGATTGGAGTGACGCATTTAAAAGCCAAGCAATGTCAGCAATTTCCAGTAACTACCCAAAAGAAGCAAGAAAGAATTCCTCCATAGAGCCCTCAGTGGAAGCATGGCTTGGCATGACCTTGAGCTTCCAGAACCCAGAAACAATACGTTTTTTTTTTTAAGCCACTTAATTTGATTTGTTATGGCAGCCTTAGGAAACACCATGGAAGGAGTTTTTAATAGTCAAAAGCCCTTCCAAGCCATACACAGACTGGCTTGGAAGGGCTTGAGTTTCAGCAAGTTTGCATATAACAGAACTCCCTCAGGTTCTGTTCATCTTTTATTTCTCTGTGGAGAGAAACTTCATTACTTACTTAAATCTTATCAAAATACAGGCTTTGGTTTTTTATTAAAGTTCCTTTCATACCTCCAGTTTTTTTCTAGTTATTTTTTTGTTTTGTTTTTAGTGTTCTCTTGTCTTTCATCATTTTTCTGACACTTTATCTAAAGGAAACGGTAGAAAATTATAAGGACTGTGTCAGAACATAGGCAGAGGGAAAAATCGGCCTCTGAGTCTCTGATTTATCTGCATAGTGCCTGACACAGACAGGGTGATAAAAAAGAGAAAAACAAATGAAAAAAAACACTTATTGTATTGAATTTCAAGTTAGCAGGGTGTCTGTATACTCACAAAAGTATAAAACTACATGCAAACTACATGATATTGTCTTTTTGTAATTACCAGGACATGATTTTCCTTGTTTCAACTTAAGTCTGTAATTGAATTTGTGTTCTTCAAAACACATACCACCTAGCCCCTTAGCAGTCCACAGATAGGATTAGATACAAGTTTGTTTTTCCTGCAGTGTGTAGTTAGTCACACAATCATCATCATTAATAATAGTACTTTCAGCATTACTTTGATAATTTTATAATTTGTTAACATTTTTACACATATATTATTAACCCTGTGGATTATTTATCATATTTGATTTAACTTACCTCTCATCTAGGTATAGAAACCAAGACCCAAAAGTATTTAGAAACTTAAATCTAATTCACAGAGTCCACATTCAAGGACCTGTACAACACTGTACTTCAACAAAATGTTGAGAACTGTAAGAGATACCAAGAGAGTCATATGTGTCTTTTTGCCACATTTCTTGTATATATCATGTACTATTGTTAATGTAGAAAATATTTTATTTTTCATGCCCCAAAAGTCTGTCCTATTTGTTTTGCATTATATAAAAAAGTGTACTACTGCCAGTAGACTAATCAGGAGAACTCTAATTGGATGATGAGGTGTAGCACTTTTTGCAGAAAATAAGAAATAATCTGCTCAAGTTTCTCTGGCAGGGTAGCCAAAATGAGACAATCACTTTGGCAGTGATGGACAAAAAAAAAAAAGGAAACTTAAAAGAGACTTTTAAAAGGTCTTATTTTTAGTGACATTATTGATAATGTAGATAAGTTGCATTTGTAACTTTAAAGAAATTGAAGAGATAGAAAACTATTGTGGAAGAAATGTTGGGTCAGTCCTTGTTTTGAAAAATGCTTCCAAGAAATGTGCTCACATCATTAACACATTGAAAATCATCATTTGTTGGACACCAATTGTTTGTACTATATTAGCTTATGACATGAATTTGAAATATTTTAATACACCTTAAAAGTTATTGAATCAATAAATTTGTTTTCCATTTGAATTTTGTATAGATTAAAAGTATTTTCATGCTTTTAATTTTTAAAATTTCATATTCCAAATTTTCTTATGCTAAAGCAGCACCTACATCCTTGCTATTGATTGCCTTCTTTCTTAGTGATGACCAGACCAGTAAAAAGGAAAAATAATAAAAATGTTATCAATACAACACGAACTGATGCAGTGAAAATGCACATGATAAGATGAGCTGTGTGAGAGGAGTATCAAACAAGTTTATTTTTTTGTGGCTCCAGCCTACCTTGCATTCCAGTAGCCCAGAACTTGCCCACTGGACTATTTGTATTTTGCCCATTATCTACAATTTTTCATAAATCTAAATTTTTACTACATTCTTTATGTAATAACTTCCAGTGAAACTGAATTTGCTAAGGCCTACTATGAATTTTCCTGAAGATATATATATTTGGAGCTGTGAAAGTTTAACTAAACCTTTCCTTTTATGGCATATGGCCATCATATACCTGTATAATGCTGAGATGTTAGCCAGAATTGCCATCTTGAAGTATTTTCTAGGATTATGCCATAGTGAAAGGGAAGAAGAAGCTCATATGTATGAGATTTTTCTATATTACACTGATGACTGCCTTCAAGGAAAAGTCCAAACTCATCCTATTCAGGATTCTGAAAAGATCAGTGTTACAATTATATTATAACATCAAACGTACTAACTTGTTACTTACAAGAAGTTTGAAAAAGAGAAAAATGCAACAAAAATTTTTTGTGAAAAATTATTGCACATGTCATTGATAAATGCAACCAAACTATAAACAAAGTATTTCTCTTTAATTGGTATTATTTGCCAGAGAAGTGGCATTACCCTGATTAAAAAAATTAAATTTCTTTTCAACTTAACTACTTTTGTTTAGTTGCAAGTTTAGTGTCCTGATTCCTTTTATTTGTTTACATTGTACTGAAAACTAAGAAAATGAACCCATACTTTTCATAGGCACTGCTACTTGAATTCCTTGCAAATCACTGAGGAAAATGCATCTTAAACCATTCTCTCTCATCACTTCTTCATGGTTAAATGTACATGCATTGTAAACTGGTAATAAAAATCTTTTGAGGCTTGATTTAGTAAATGTAGAGGATTCTTATTCATGAAATAATGTCTTTCTGAAACTGGTAAACAAATAATATGTAATCACATAAAAAATGCTAGGAATATTTGTTTAATAAATAACATTTATAAGTAGATTTTCAAAGAGTATTTTAAGAATAATTTCTTTGTAAATTTAACCTTATTTTTGCTGATACAGAATTTTATGATTGGATTTGCATAATAAATATTTTATTATGTAAATTTATATTATAGACCATGATTCTGTCTACTTCTACCTAAAAGAAAAAGTGCTCTTATAGATTTTGTTTATTTTTCTCAATCCTGCTGTCCAAACCGTCTTGAAATTTCTTCAGTCCCAGACTTGCATGAGCCCTGGAGAAAAGGTCTGGATTCTGGGTTGCTGTGTCACACACAGTCTACTTGCAGGATGACAGAGGAAGAATGAGTCATGATCTCTGCAAGTGCCCATCAAGAACTGCCTGACAGGTCTGGAAAGCATTCACCCTAGGACCTTTCATGTCCTTATTAAAATTGGATGTAGAGAAAATGAGTCATAGTGAAGAACAGGCTCTATAAAAAGCTTTTCTTGCCTTGGTATCAGACATAACATTTTATTTCAAGGAAGAGGAATATAATAACATAGTGGTTAAGAGCATGGGCTTTAGGATCACATAGCTCAAAGTGCAGATCTGACACAGCCATTTAACTTTGGGATATTTGCTTAACCTTTCTTTAGCCTTCATTTCCTTATCTGTAGTAGAGCTCTGAAATAATATCAACCTCCTAGGGTTGTTCTGAAAATTAATGAGATAATGCACAAAACAACTTAAAATATCTGGTACCATATAGTAAGAACTGAATAAAGAGTGTCGGTTTATTGTTGCTCTGATATCATTATCATTCGTATACAGAGGAAAATTCAGGAGAAATAGAATCCCTCACATTCTATAATTAGAAACATATCACTGACAAGAAGTGCAATTCAATATTTATTATGAATTATAGTACTAAAATTAAGGTACTATCCAGGCACTTTTCTCCCAGTAAAGCTCCTTGATACTCAAATATATGCTACTAATATAATTCATATTGTAGAGTAAAAGCAACAATTTTTATTGGGGTAATAAAAATACCACTATTCTGGAGGCTGACTGACTTGACTGAAATACACAGTTTGCAAATTTTCACATCAGCTCAAAGTGGTATTTCTCAGAGTAAGCAATGTTCAGATGCATGGAAGTGGTTATTGGCTTCTGAGCAGTGAATGTCTTGAGCATCTTATTTCCTTAGGTTTCCATATGGTGAGGTATCTCTAAGGAGACACCTTTATCACTTATGTAGTCTTTCACTGGCCTAAATTTTGTCTGTAAATGACATATTTTAGATAACAGAGGCAGCTCCTCCTTTTGTTTTTGTTTCTTATTGCATTTTAGAGAATGTTGAGGAAAATAGTGAGATATCTGTGAACATTTTTTAAATATAATGTCTAATCACTCAATATCCCTTTTCTATTATGATTTGAGCATCTCTGCTAGAGGTCATTTTGGCTAATAATTTTATGTTCTAAGGTTCATCATCTCTGCTCTCAGAATGTGATGAAAATGACTAAGAAAGAATGTAAAATTTTTTTGAGTAATAGAGGATTTAGGATAAAGTATCTCTATTAAATTTTGACTGTTAAAAATATGGCTCAGGCAAAAATAGACCTGTTCTTTCTGTTCAGCAGTTCCAATTTCATTTTTAAAAAACTAAGAAAGGCTATTGGAAAGTACCATACATAGTTTTACATTTTTGCATAATATGCACTATCTCAATGCATTACTATTAGGCAATTTATATTTCTTAGAAAAGCTATCTGGCCTTGTCTAATATTCATTGATGAAATTAATTTAATATAAAAGTCCTGAATTTTAAAGTCCTTTCCAGAATTATTTTTGCAGAAATCATCTTCAGGACTTCTGTTGTTACATCTATCACAAGATCATATGATATAGTTCAGAGTAAAAAGCATTAGCCTTTGAGATTGAGCTGCTTGGTCAATGAGAAGGTCTTATGTATTTGGAAATCTGGCTGAAAACTTAATGCAGAATTTGAACTGTTTCTGATGAGTTTCACCTGGCCCTTTTGGCTGACAATTCATCATGTCTACTACCTACATCATTCAAATTTCTTTTGAAGGAGGACATTGATAAATGTTTTTATAACTTAATATCTTTGTCATAGCAGTGGTAGCCAAAAATCATTGACCTGGTGAATGGAAATAAATGACTTTAGTAATATGTTCATATCTGATAAAGGCTTCAACATTGGGCCATTGGCATTGAATAGTCTAATAATGACAGTGCCTACAGAAATATGTATGTGTATGTGTGTATATATGTACATATATGTACATGTGTGTTTTATACATAACATATATAGACATATATATCTGAATTTCTATTGCTTTTTAAACTTTAATACCCTTCGCATAATTATTTTGGCCTATATATCTGTCTCCTAGATCAGCAGTCTTCAAATTTGACTTTGATTACGCATTTCATCAACAAATATTTTAAAACAAATGTCCTTTCTCTTTGCATTTATTTTACAAATGATTTGTATGACACTAAGATGTGTATTATAAAACAGAGGAAGATCAATTACAAAGGATATTTCACTTTTCTTATTAACACTGTAGAAAAGCTTATACATTTTTTTCTATGTGATTCAAAATTTTGAAAATTTTTATTTTATATTTTGTAACAAATTATTTCAAAGCTCTGGTCTCGGCTCCTTTTATTTTGTTGCTTGGCTTTAATGGCTATTGCAATGGGTGTAGCTGATGGTCTGCATTTATTCTCCTTTCCTTCAAATCTTATATAGGTACTTCGAGTCAGCACAAATATGTTTAATTAACAAACAAAACCTTAGCCTCAAGGAAATTTGGGAAATTAAATTTTCAGTTTATTAGGTTTTGCAGTGCAATAAAATATGCTTGAGATGAAACTATAATGATGAAATAGGTTTGTTGACACTGAGCCCACTGTGCGACAGTCACAGATCAAAACTCCATCTTTTTATGTTTTCTGCTGGTTTCAATGATGTTGACACTAAATGGTGTTAGAATATTAGAAATTCCTTACATTATGTAGAGGAGGAATCCAAAGACATAAGGAGGTAAGACTTTTTTTTTTTTTGACAGAGTCTTGCCCTGTTGCCCAGCTGAAGTGCAGTGGCATGATCTTGGCTCACTGCAACCTCCGCCTCCCGGGTTCAAATGATACTCCTACCTCAGCTTCCCAAGTAGCTGGGATTACAGGTGCCCATCACCACACCCAGCTAATTTTTGTATTCTTAGTAGAGACAGGGTTTCACCATGTTGGCCAGCCTGATCTCAAACTCCTGACCTCGTGATCCACCCACCTTGGCCTCCCAAATGCTGGGATTACAGGCATGAGACACCGCCCCTGGCTGGAGATAAGACTTTTTAATTGATTTTTGCTGCGAGACTCTTTTATCTTCACCTTTACCATGTAACCAGAATAGGGCCCAAGGATGCTCCCTTAACCAAAGGCTGGAAAATATATTGGCTATGTAAGTATGCATTTTTTTGAAAAGTGCTTAAGAAGAAATGTTATCTTTAGTAGGCCTATGATGAAGACTTTGAAAAATTCTGGTTTTGGAACAAGCTCCCCAGTTTAGGGTATGATGAAATCTCCAGTGTCAGTAATTAACCACCAGAAAAAAGTGATCTTTTGCTGAAAAAAATAATAGGCTGGAGTTATAATCACAAGTGTGACCCATAGGAATCTTTGTTAGTGCTTAATTGAGCATGAGATTCCCTTGGACTCTAGCAAATGCACACTTGTAAACTCTTGCTTAAGCTATACAGCCCCAAACAAACAAGCACATCTGGATCTAGAAATGAAGCTATGGGTTGAGTCACTTGATTGAGAGTCATTGTCACTCCTTCAATTCCAAAACATGAACCAGTTCATAAATCCTTGCAGAAAAACACTAAGACATTGAAACAAGTACATACACATTGTACAAGTCTTCTTCTTTGCTTTCTCAAAGACATCTGCAACCATTTATTAGAACAATTGAGGAAAAAATACCAAGTAAATGTAGGAATTATTGACCACTGGTATTGAACTATGTAAATCTCTGAGGACATAAAACATAACCGTGGGGGCTTTTAGAGATCAAGGGTTAAGTGGAGTTGGGGCCCAAGTCTGTCTGACAGTGGGTCCCAGTGTCTTCAAATATACCCAGAAATGTCCAGCCAAGCCCTTCCCACTTGACTCGCAGAAACTAGGAGAGGTAATAAAATGATTATTGTTCTTTTAAGCCACTAAAATTTACAGTGATTTGTCACACAAGACAATCCAAACACCTGGTGAGATACTTGCCTGTCAAAGGTGGAATACAAACACAATGAAAATGATTATGCCTGGTTCTGAAAGCCTGGCTATAACAGGCAACCTTGGCTGCTGGCAGATTTCCTACAATAACTCTTCTGACAAAAGAAGTAAAGACTATTACGGTAGGAAGAGTCAAACATACAAGTTTGGAATTACACTTCTAACTAGAAAAGTTAAATTTAAGCAATACTGAACCCAAGGTAAATTTTAGCCAACATCCAAAAATATAAATGCATCAGAAATATAGATTTTCTTCCTGTCTAGGAGAATAATAGGAAACTATTGTAAACCAATCAGGTGGTGATTTAAATTATGTCTCTTGTTCCAGGTGCAATCTCTTTTCTAAAGCAAAAAACTCTGCTCTGTCCTTGCTATGTACCAGTTATTTTTCCAGAAAAAAAATATATAATTATGCTAATAAATAGGATACTAGAAACAATCTACTTTCATCTGAAAGGTATAGCAGTATTCTTTTGCAATATCACCTCAGGGCAAGGCCAACTATCCTACAGAATGTCATAATCTAAACCATGATTGTCCCATCATTCCACATCACCCTGGCCCTCTATATTAATATCATGCTACAGCACCTCTTCAGCAGACATTAGTAGATACCCCTGATACCTGGTTTGGAAGATTATATTTTCCCCAAATGGCTTAGCTACTGGGTAGGCTTTTCTAACTGCTTCAACCAAAAGAGCACATCAGAAGGGGTTCTGAGTCCTACAAGGTTAGGTTATCGTATTAGTCTGTTCTCACGCTGCTAATAAAGACATACCCAAGACTGGGTAATTTATAAAGGAAAGAGGTTTAATTGACTCACAGTTCTACATGGCTGGGGAGGCCTCACAATCATGGCAAAGGCAAAAGAGGAGCAAAGTCACATGTTACATGGTGGCAGGCAAGAGAGAGCTTATGCAGGGGAACTCTTCTTTACCAAACCATCAGATCCTGAGACGTATTCACCATCACAAGAACAACATGGGAAAGACCCATCCCCATGATCCAATTACCTCCCACTGGGTCCCTCCCATGAAATGTGGGAATTACGGGAGTCACAATTCAAGATGAGATTTGGGTGGGGACACAGTCAAACCATATTAGTTATACAAGAGCAAATGGCTTTCATTTTATTCAGTAGAATCTTTGTGCTTGATACTTCCACCTGTCATATAATCAGAAAGATTGTCCTGCTGGAGGGAAGTGGAAGGATCATACAGAGTGTCCTGAGATTCTGTGAAGAGAGAAACGCCCGGCCTTCCTCCAGATGCCTCAGCTCCTCATCTTTCTCTGACCACAGCTACAGCAAAGGCCCTGAGTCACAAGTACCCAGCCAAGACCTTTACATTTGATGTGCAGAAAACGTGAGAGGCAATACAATGATTGTTGTTCTTTTAAGCCACCACAATTTAGTGATTTGTTATAGACCAATAAACAACCCAAACACCCGTTGAGATACATGCCTGTCAAAGATGGAATACAAACACAACAAAAATGTATGTACCTGTTATCCCTGAGAAATTTCTGTCACTCCTATAGTTCAGGGCATGTCAGAATATTACATCTAAAGGGAAAGACAAGTTTCTAAATTTTGCACAACTCTTACCACATAAAACAGGAACTCTGAGGCTGCTAAAGGGAACAATTTATCACATTTGGGAGCAGCTAAACCAGGCTCCATTTTAAGCACCTCTATTTACTTCCTGCACTTTATGTCACAGCTGACCCACAGTTTTCAAAGTCTCTATGGTAAATCAAGATACTCTAGGGATATTGTGGAAAGTCCCATTAAGATAAATTAAGATAATCATGGTGCAGGCCTTTTGTGTTTTGGAACAGAGTTGTACCTTCTTCCAGAAAGACTTATTTTTTTTCTTCAGAAATAACCCGTGGCTTGTTATTAAGTCCTAGGGATATCAATGTCCATGCAAATTGAGCTTTCATCATAAGCAGGGTATTCTGTGACCCACTGAGCCATAAATTTGAGAAGTTGATCATCGTAAATTATAAAATTAGATTTCAGCAGGTACTGAAAACGCCAGAATATTGCATGGTCATTTGGCACATACTCTTAATGCAACTACTTTTGCTGCCATGTGTACAACTCCTTCACGCTACAACTATGTCCTCACAGGGACTGAGAAAAATAGTTCAGCCTGACTTAAAGGCATGTCTGTACAATGAGCTGGAGCCAGTCTGAAGTAGGAGGTTTCAGGTTTATACCTTACCTGGGGGGTATCCCTGAAGTGCAGCGATGAAGGGAAATTCTCCCAGTAGTTAGAAAATGAAGTGATACATCTGGGTTGCCCACTTTGTCTAGAAGGAGACACAAGCACAGGTCTGGCCTGAAAGCTATAAAAAAGAAGATTCAAGGACTAGCATCAGTGGAAAAGAAGCAGAAAATAAATATGTTAATGGAAGTGTAAAAAGTGACCCAGAGCATGGGTATATTTATACTTCATGTACATTTTCTCTAAGGGTATTCCTGGAGGTTCTTGAGATCATTTCAGTTGGTCCACAAGGTAAAAACTATTTTTGTAATAATATCAGGATGTTACTTGTAGTTTTTACTCACATGCTTTCACAAGTGTAGAGTTTTCCAGAGGGCACATGACATGTGATATATTAACATACTGAACGTAGAATCAGCTATGAGACTGTAGCCGCCTTCTAGTGAGTCAGACATTAAGGAGATTTGCAGAAATGTAAAATAATGCCAAGCTTGTCAGCCACTATTTTATTTTTCATAAAAATATATTACTTATGTTAATATAAAATGGAATTCATATTGCTATATTTAAATGAATTAAAAATGCATTTCAAAAAGTTTCAATTTTAGTTTATAATGTATTAAATACCAATAGACATAATTCATACAATACTTCATTATTATTATTATCATTATTATTTTTAAAGATGGGACTTCACCATGATGGCCAGGCTGGTCTTGAACTCCTGACCCCAGGTGATCCACCCGCCTTGGCCTCCCAAAGTGCTAGGATTACAGGCGTGAGCCACCGTGACCGGCCTCCACAACACTTTTTAAGAGAATGAAGGGGTCCTGATACCAAAAATTCAAGAACCACTGAACTAGTCTATCCCTTGCTTTGTTGTATTTCTGTATGCTTTCTGGCCCTTTTTCCTAAGGGTTTGTTCATTAAATTACACTCTCTTAAATTTTAACCACTTCTTCAACTTATCAAGGCCGTTTGAATCTAGATCTTGATGATTAGAGTTCCACCCAGTCTCTTTTCCCCCATTTTGATGATTCTGTAAGTTAAAAGAGCTGCCCCCTATTCACCAGACAGCATTTGATGCAAATACTTTATCACCTGACACAGAGGAATCATGGCTGAGACAATTATTTTTCATCATCATTCACCAAATTGTGATGCATCAATCCTACACTTCTTACGCAACGTATATGCCTTATGCAGGCCATATTTGCCAACATTATTACTCATCAGTTTTCTTGGGACAAGAACAAAAGCTACAACAAAGTCATACTGGCTATCCCAGATTGTCAACTTAAAATATCTCAGGTTTCTCTTTCTATTAAACTAGGTCATTGGCAGGACTCAAACTCCAAATTCTTTCTTCTGTGCCAGGCAGCAACGGAAGCCCGTGCTCAGATTGCTTTTAGCCTTACAGCTGTTGCCTTCTGCTGGACTGTGCCGTTTTCTTTGGGTGTACACAGTTCAGGGTTCAGACAAGGATTTAAAGGTTATTATTTGTAATTTGGAAGCTCCCCACCCATATGTCTACAGTGACATCCTTCACAGGATTTTTCTCCCTTAATTTCCAGGTTCTCTGAAAGCCTCAAACAGCCTTCTCTAACACCGTAAGTCATAAGAATGTTGCTTTCTGTGAGTTCTAAGCATTCTGTGCTACAGACAAAAAAGGTCCTAAGAGAAAAGTTGTATAAATGTGGATCTCAGCCACTACA
The DNA here is from genome assembly GCF_009761245.1 of Sapajus apella. Lineage (NCBI taxonomy): Eukaryota > Metazoa > Chordata > Mammalia > Primates > Cebidae > Sapajus > Sapajus apella. Next base: position 8,103,294 of record NW_022436972.1, on the reverse strand, counting down.
GTTCCTTCCTTCATGTGCCATCTCCTCCCCAGCCCCAGTGCTTGCCTGTTTTTAGGTGCTCTTGATGCCTTGAAATAGATTTACGTTTTGAATAGAATTTATATTAATTACCTGTGCAGAAGTTGATTCAGTATGAGATAATCCACCATTATCGGACCACCATTTGATTTAGTAAAAAATAATTTATTTTATTTATATGTCAAGTCCCTGGGCTAATAAGTGCATGTGAATAAGATATTTCCTTTAAAATTTGTAACCAAATTTTATAATTAAATCAAAATTATAAGTTAAAGTCATTATTAATTATAGCTTAATTTTGTTAACTCTCTTAAGAAAACACACATAATTCTTGAAGGCAGAAATCTGTTTCTATGAGGACTAAATAATAAGTAGTGTTTCTTGTGGGAAAATAATAGTTGAGGGAATTCCAACTCTCAACTTTACTGTTAGCATTCTTTTTTATTTTTGAGACGTAGTTTCACTCTTGTCACCCAGGCTGGAGTGCAATGGCGCGATCTCAGCTCACTGCAATCTCCGCCTCGCGGGTTCAAGTGATTCTCCTACCTTAGCCTCCTGAGTAGCTGGAATTTCAGGTGCCCAGCACCACGCCTGGCTAATTTTTGTATTTTTAGTAGAGACAGGACTTTACCATGTTGGCCAGGCTGGTCTCGAACTCCTGACCTCAGGTGATCCACCTGCCTCTGCCTCCCAAAGTGCTGGGATTACAGGCACGAGCCACTGCACACAGCCAGCACACTTTCTACTTTAAGGAGCTTGATAGTTAATTCTACATGCCAATTTGACTATGCTATGGTGTCTGGTTGTTTGGTGAAATGCCATTCTAGATATTGCTGTGAATATATTTTTCAGATGTGATCAATATTTACAGTCTTTAGATTGACCTTCACAATATGAGCAGACTTCATCCAGCCAACTGGAGGCCTTAAGAGCAAGGTTTTGGGAAGAAGAAGAAATTTTGTGTCTAGCCTGCCTCTGCCTAAGTTCCAGCCTAAGGGCCTGCCAGCCAGACTTTAGACTTGACAGTTTCTACAATTGACATCTCTATCTAATGTATGTCATATCAGTTCTTTTTCTCTGGACAACTTTGACTAATACAAGAATAATCCTTAGCAACTCACATTTTTCAGAAACTGAGAGGCTGCTGTTTATTTTTGACAGTTTTTAAACTGTTTCACCATTATTCCATCAATGTCCTCCCAAATTTTTCATGGACTTAGTGATTACTTTTAGTGAACATTTGTATAACTATAAGCAAAGAAATTACATAAAAAATTAACTTTTATTGGCACCATTGTTTTTTAGACAAATGGAAGGATTTAGAGAACACAGTAATTATTCATTACCTTGTATTTAATTTAAAAGGAAATGTTCAAGATATAAAAGAAATTAACGGATTAAACCTTTCTTTCCATGGAATTTAAAGAATTAGAAGGAAACATGTCAACCTCACACTTTAACAAAACTTTCCAAATTATCCACAATTTTTGTTTTGTTTGTAGTTTTAACCCCAAATCTACTGTCTCCCATAATCCCAGTCGGTTTGCTTCTAAATGCCAAATGAAACAGAAATCAAAGATAATGACATTGATTTAATGTTCTGCGATTTCCATTGCACGTTTTATCTTTTAAAAAATAAGTTACAAGATGAAAGATTGTAAAATTATTTATGAGCAACAACATCAAGATTTCGAATTTAGATTTGGAGTTAAGTAACACCGGTAGCATTGTGTCTCCTTAGGAGTATGGTAGAAGGAAAAACCTCCCATTAGCTCAAAACAACTGTTCCGACTCTATCAACTCATATGGCTCTGCTGTGTGTGGCTGGATTTCATACCCTCTTCCAGGCAGGGTGGATAACACATGGTCAGTGTCTGAGCATTGCACAGATCATAACTTACAGGTAAATTTATCATTTGTGTGTGTATGAAAGCCAACAAAAAGAGGAAAGCCTTGTCACTGTTTAGGGGAGAGGTTCTACAGCATTTGAATGTGTGGCTACCTGCAATGAGTTAATTGAGAGGAGACTACCCATTTATTAGAATGTGGACCCCCCCCCGCAGCCATGTATACACAACCCCCCAAGACTCCCTGTGCCTGAGCATGCAGGGAGGGCATCACAACGTGTGCAGCAGAGCAGCGGGGTGGTGGCAGCAGCTCCTCTTGGGAGCCCAGCCACAAAGGCTGTTACCTGTGATGTTCCTCCATTGTGTTGCTCTGGAAGGCAGGGCGACCTGATCTGTTATTTCCCATCAAAAGCAAAAAGATTGAGAGTCATTCTTTACAGCTTGAATGGAGAATTGCACAAATGTCCCCTTGCCAGAGAAAAGCAACCAGGAAATTAGCACAGCAGGGATGAACTTTCTATGAGCACAGAGCGGGCTACGGGGGAGGCCAGGAGTACTCTGGAAATGGCTGGGTATGTGAATCACTAGACTAGCCAAGTGTGGTTGTGGTTAGTCTCATTGGAGCTGGAGACTATATCTTACTTCTTTTCTGTTTTTCAATACCATGCCTGTTTTCTTTAAAAAGTCAGTTTGCCAGAGTCACCACTACAAGGCCAATAAAGCTTTCAAGATATCTGAGATCAAGAGATAATGTTTGTAAAACAGTAAGGATTGTTCTATGGTGGTATGTTTTCTGGTAATGGCCATTTTATGAGAGTTGCCTTAATCTAAATGACATGAAGCAAGAGAAAAGGCTGTTGGCTTTTTGTTGGTCATTCCCCTGCCCATCCCCAGGATCCAGCTGCAAGAACCAAGGAAACGGGCCAGCACCCCCCCGCCCCGCCATTCTGGAATCTGACACTGTAGGTAGGATCTACAGGCTTTTCAGAGGTTATGTAATTTTGCAACCCTGCAAAAAATGGTTTTTGAGGTGCTAAAGACATTCTCTAAGAAGGTACATTTTTGTGAGGCGTGTGGGTGGTGGACATCAACAAAAACTGGAAATAATCATGAACAGATGTAAAATACCCCAGGGACTCTTAGACTAATTGGTGAAGTCTTTGCATATTGCCTGTAGTTATACAGAGGGCCTGTTATCATGTCTGCCAGCCAAATCTATGAATGTATGTCAGTGTGATCTCAGTGGAACCCATAGTTTGAGGAGGCCTGGAGACTTTTAAATTACATATATTAATAAAACAGATGAATGTTTGCTTTTTCCAATTACTTTACTCAGATGATATTAAGTGAACATTCCCAGAATAGCCATGTAACTTAATGTCACTCATCATCGTTTATACATTAACTAAACACACTCGACTGAATAATCTTACACTTGACTTATTTCTATTTATTTTCCTCACTGTTAACAGCTTTCACATTTCTTTCTATTCCTCTAGCACATACGAAGGGTTATTTATGAACACACAGTGAAACAAAGAAAACTGCCTATTAGAGTGTTCTTGAAAAAAAATTACTGGTCCTAGTAACAATTTCCTTGAATATATATGTTATATTCTTTTGGGGGAATTGGAAGATCTTTATAAATAATAACTTGCATTTGTATTACAGTTATTGTTTTACAGCCCTTCTATAATGTCAATCTCAGTTTATCCTCCTCCTGCAAACTTTAATATCTGGCTGAGGCAGATCTTACTCTTCAATTGTAATAATCCCCGTGTACTAAGGGTGGGGCCAGGTGGAGATCATCGCGGGGAGGGTTTCCCCCATACTGTTCTCGTGATAGTGAGTGAGTGCTCACAAGATCTGATGGTTTTATAAGGGGTTTCTCCCTTTGCATGACACTCATTCTCTCTCCTGCGGTTCTGTGAAGAGGTGCCTTCTGCCACGATTGCAAGTTTCCTGAGGCCTCCCCAGCCACAAGGAACTGAGAGTCAGTTAAACCTACATTCTTTATAAATTACCCAGTCTTGGGCATTCCTTCACGGCAGTGTGAGAACAAATTCATACAGTGGTCCTAGGAGGAGTGGCCTCAGAGTCCCCTGGGAATGTTAGAAATGTAAATTCTCAGGTCCCACCCTAGATTACTGAATCAAAAACTCTGGGGGTGAGGCCCAGAAAACTGTGCTTTATCAAGTCGGCAGTTGATTCATTTAGGCTAAAGTTTCAGGAACGCTGGCCTACAGGAGAAAATGCAAAGGGCCTTCTAGCAGGCATTCAAAGACCTGTTCATCGTGCCTCTTTGTGGGTCTAAAGCCATGTTTTATCATTTGCCTTCTGGCAGCCTATACCTTCAAGTCACTCAGGTTCACCTTTATTCTATTCTCTTTTGCTCTTATCTGTAATGCTTTGCCATATGTCTCTTGGCGCAACCTGACCCAGCCATCCAGACCCAGCCAATATGTCTCCACCTTGGTGCTCCCACTGCACGTCATTCATAGACATCAGCCCAGTTCAAAACCACTTTCCTTAGAGCATGAGAGTTCATTATTTCCATGTCTTCCTTCCTTTCTAGACCGTGAATTCTCTGAGAAGCAGGACCATGTTTTATAAGCTTGGGTTGCATCAGCAGTGGCTCTCACTGCCTGGCCAGGTGGCTTGCAATAGTGTCCTTCGTGCTGTTGTTGAATTATTGAAAGGGAAAGAATTAAACTACCATCAGCTGTTGATATTTTCTCAAACCTGCGTGGCCACGCTCACGTCAGAAAGCCAAGGGCAGCGCTGACAGAAGGGATCTTGAGGAAAGCATCTTGATGAGAGAAGAGATTTGGTCGGAGGTGGCCTCTGGGGAGGATGGTTCCAAAGAGGAGCCCTTGGCTTTGGGCTGAGGACAGCCCGTGAGAGTACTGGGCTGCCAGGAGGAAACTCAAAGGCAGGAGCCTGAACTGAAATGGAGGTCAGGAAGCCCCAAAGGCAACGTTGGCCCAGATGGTTAAGGAGGCAGTCATGCATAATAGTCAACCCTGAGGGAGACAGAGCTTGCAGTGGGACAATCTCAGGTTGAATTCTGTCCGGCACATTACATTTATGACCAGAGCATGTTAGTTAGCCTTTATGAATCTCAGAAACCTTTGTAGAGAGTAAGAATACCATACTCACAGTATGCAATAATAGGAGCCATTGTTTATTGAGCACTTCAACAGGTTCGCTCCTTTAATCTTCACAACCATGCTATGAAATTGGAATTTGGGTCTCCCATGTTACAGCACCAAGAACTTGCCTGTAGTCACATACGGAGGTATAATGTGGGAGAATGGACTTCAGTGGAACCATCAGACTACAGAGCCTTGGCTATCTGGTGCTATGCGGCATTACCTCCTTAGGGGTCTGTGAAGACTAAGTGAGATATTTATGTAAAGCACCCAGCAAGTGACTACATGAAAGGCACAATTTTTCTAAGACCAAGTTGGCTTCAGGATGTGGAAAAAATAATCCCTAAACATGGAAAAAAACTCTGGAATGGACATCAAATCTCTCCTTTTATCTACTTACTTCCTTTGGCTCTGGGAATCACGTTCTCTTATTTCATTGTTTATTAATACCTTTGCACCTGAAGTTAAGCATATCCTTATTTCCAGAAAGAAAATTGCTGTTTCAGAGTCCCTGGTCTTCATCCCATTGCTAAGGGTGATGTTTCAAAGAGCACAGTATGAGCTTCTGGCAGAAATCTTCGGAGCCTCCTGTCTGCACTCCTGAGAAAAAGGGCACGAGAGGAGAGACACAGCCTTCAGGTCTTTTAGGCTTCTGGGAGTGGAATTCTCCACCCTGTTCCTTTGATTCACAAGAGGAATATTTTTCCAAAGAATTCTGGCAGGCTCCTGATATTAAGATGATGCGAAAGTTCTGTGCTAACCTCACAGGGACAGCATCGATTCAGAGAGAGCAAAGTAGGCACATCTCACAGGAGCATTTCCTCTGGAGCTGCTCCGGCTGAAGGATTCACAGAACTCAGAAATCTTTGCCAAGCCTAGAGGTCTTGGAGAGGAATACTGAACAGAAAACCAGGATATTCTTCTGTATATTTTCCTGATGACTATGGTGTAGAGGAGAAAAAAAATCTTCTTCTTCTACCCGTCTTGGGCTCTTCAGTGAGGACCCTGTAAATAACACTGGTGAAAGACAGCTTAACAAGAGAAAAGCAAACATAAGTTTATGGGCATGTGCATCGTGCATTCACATTAGCACACAGAGATGAGCAATTCTAAGGGTGGTTTGAATTTGAGCTTGTATAGCACCTTTGCAAAAGGACAATTTTTTTTTTTTTGGAGAAGCAGTGACACTAAGGAAAAGGACTTTGAGCTTCCAGGGGGTGCAGATTATGGGAATGTAAATACAGAGGAGAAACTATTGGTAGACAAGGGTTGGTTATGTAAGGTTTGTTATGCAGATTCCTCTGTACGGTCTAGATAAGGATCCAGCATTGTCTCTGGTGATTAAGAATCAACCTGCCCTTTCTGGTAGAAAAAGGGAGGGCTGAGAATTTTTTTTGTGTCTGTTTCTTTTCAATTGCCTTTAGCTCAAAATAATTCTTATGGCACCGGTTGGGGTGGTACATTCTACTCCCTTTGGCAGAAAGTGCAGCCCCGCCCAGTTGGCTTTACTGATGAGCTCCTTGTTCCAAAGACTTTCTTTTAGTCACAGAAAAGGAGACAGGAGCAGTGATGGTAGCTATTGGCAGGCTTGGAGTCACCAAGTAGACTTGATTTCCAAGGCCAAGGGTTGCTCTGCATTTCACCAACGTTTCTGCTCCCACAGCATGGCTTCAACTTGTTTTTCTTCTTGTCTTCAGCTCACTCAGGGCCTGTCTTGCTGCAGGCCTGGACAAGTCCTGAGTGCACTTTTCTTTGTGCAGAATGAAGACTGGGCCTGTTGCGGGTTGAATTTTGTCCTCCCTAAGAAATGCCTTGAAGTCCTAACCCCCAGAACCTATAAGTGGGACCATATTTGGAAAGAGGGTCTTTGCAGATGAAGTCATTGGGTGGGCCCAGATCTAATATGAGTAGTGTTTTTACAAGAAGAAGGAAATTCGCACAGGGACACACACAGAGGAGAATGCCATGTGGAGCCACAGGTACATGAAGGTGGAGGCTGGAGGCTGCTGCAAACCGAGAAATCGTTGGTGCTTGGAGAATCCTCCCCTAGAGGCTTTGGAGGGAGCATGGCCTAGCCAATACCTTAATCTTGGACTTCTAGCCTCCAGAACAGTGAAACACTAAATTTCTGTAGTTTAAAGCCACTCAGTTTGTGGTGCTTTGGGGTTTGTTTGTTTGTTCATTTTGAGCTGGAGTCTTACAACCTCTGACTCCGGAGTTCTAGTGATTCTCCTGCCTCAATCTCGTGAGGAGCTGGGACTACAGACACGTACCGCCATGCCCGGCTAATTTTGTTGTATTTTTTAGCAGAAATGGGTTTCGTCATGTTGGCCAGGCAGGTCTCAAACCCCAACCTCAAGGGATGGCTTGTGTCAGTCTCCCAAAGTGCTGGGATTACAGGCATGAGCCACCATGCCTGGCCCAGTTTGTGGTGCTTTGTGACATAGCCCTAGGAAATTAATAGGGTCCATTGTAGGATGGACAAGCATGCTGCCGCCTGGTGCTCTCAGAGAGTAAAAGGGATTCTGAGTTTCGCAGCCTCTTTCAGAGTCAGGGTGAGGGCAGGGAAGGGAGCATTCTTCTGGAACTCATGGAAGTTGATAACACCAGAGAGAGTCGTTCCCATCTCACAGTGGTCAGTGAGGGTTGTTGCACTGCTGTTGATCACTGTGTGATCCAGTCCAGCAACACAATCCCAGCGTGGGCACCACTTGCCTGAGTGTAGAGGCTGCCAGCAGTCGTACCTCAGGCTGCATGCCACTTCTCTGCATGTGCCTCCCTGTGGCTCAGTTTTCATTTAAAGATCCTGTCATTATGGACCACAGGAGTCCAGAGAGGTAGCCTGGCCAGTTACCTTGACAACCTCATGATGTCATGCTGTAAACTTCTTCCTGGCTGCAGATCTAATGCGATTCTCGATACTGTCGGCTCCTCCCAGCCTGGATGACAGCAGCTAAAGTGAGAGCTTACAGCTCACTTTTAATGATGCCCTTCGTGGCATCTTTAGGGTATATTTGCATTAGCAATGGAAGGTGAGTCTGACTGCCGATAAACTGCATGGAATTTTTGCCCAGGGGACCCAAGCCTACTGCTGGCAGATCTGGCTCAGCTGCTGGGAGGGTTTTCTCATCCTCCTTGTGCTGTATTTAGGATTCCCTGCGGCAGTTCAGCAACAAAGAATGAACGTGACCCTCAGTCAAATGGATTCCTGAGAACTTCCCCTCCATGAGCTGGACCCTGAGTATATCAGAGAATCTTATCCCAACGGGTTTCTTAACAAAGCCTTTTCTCTGTCTTCAATCATTCCCCACCACCAGCACACCCCTTTAAGATTTTTATCTTTAGGGTTTTGAAAGTATGTTTTTAAAAAGCAAAGGCTCTGGAGTGAAGTCGGCATCAGCACAGGCACACATGCACACCTCACTTCCCAGCTTCCCAGTGCTTTCTCTCCAGTCCTGGGGAAAAGCACCCCCAGGCAACGTCCTGATAAGTAAGAGAGCAGGGCAGGCAGGTGGCTTTCTCCATGGAGAAAAGGCAGCTGCAGTTACTCTTTGACAGAGGCCTAAAGTGGGTGCATGCTCGACTGTGTGAGAGATTTAACTTGCCTGTCTGTTTAATGAGGACATGGACTCTCATCTCCTAGCAGCAGGCAAGAGGAAGGATAAGCAGGAAGACCCCACACGTGGTGACTCTCCAGTACGGACATTGGAGCCAGCTTCAGTAAGCCCAATGGACAGAGCTAGAGAAGGCGAAACTACAACCTCCTCCTGTAGGATTTCTGTGAGCTGGTACCAAGGGGCCTTATGCACTGTGGGGGAAGAAGCTACTTCGTGAGGATTCTTTTATCTGTTTATATGGGCAAAAACTTTTGATACACCCTTAGAAACATAACAGCTGCTGGCTGACAGTCTAGATTTCTAGGGTCAGAGGCTCCCCATCATCTTTGAAAGCCATGCTCAGTGTCAAAGCCAGATAATTTTTTGTTAAGAAGCACTCAGGCCCAGAGAGTATCTTCTGGAAGGTAGAGGAACGTGAAGTGCAAAGGGGTTCAGAAATCCCTTCCAACATGTGGATGCTGTTTTCTAATACCATGCCAACTCCATGGCAGCAACTGCTCCCTAATGCCCACTGCAGTTCTGGCCTTTTTATTATACCTTTGAAGTGGTGATATCTGGCTAGAAATGGGAGTCTCACAATCTAGAAGACAGGAAAAATATGAGAGAGAATCAGAAGAGGAAGGCTCAGATCTAGGCATGATGCCCACACTTGCAGCACACATGGAGACAGGTGATAGCAGTGTAGGCAAAAGCTATGCCCTCCAGTGACCTCCTTACCCCCTTCTCTCTTTGGGTAACATGCTGATGTGCCTATAGATGAATATGGATCCTTTTTTCCTTTTTCATATGATTGAGGGTGTCGGCTTAAACTGTGGCCTCAGGACAGAGTTACATGTTGGAATAACATTTATCTCAGTACATCAGAAGTTGTGATCACTTTTCAATTTCTGTGACAATAATTAATATAAGCATATTTTATGTCACTTAGAGATTGTCCTTATAATTGAGCGTTGTTGTATGATTTAAGTAACTGCTTTGAATTTTCTTTTATGATCTCTTGTGCCAAGTATGGTAAAGGCAAATGATACCATAGCATTTGAAAAGGAAAATGACACGGAGATTCAAATTGGAAAGGGGGCAGGAGAAAGGAATCATTTTGGGGCCTACAGAATATAGGCATGCTGAAATCCAAAGAATTTGTGCTGTGGCAGCCAGTACCATATTTTTGCTGGGAACAGATGTATTATGCAGATTCCATTTTTTGCACAGACAAACTTGCAACCATTCATCAGCAAAAAGTGCAGCAGTAAAAATGCAGTGCAGAATTTTCTGTTGATTCTAGCAGTAAGCGGATTAGATACCTACTGAGTTCAGGTTTCAATAACCCTGCAGCATGAAACTTATCTTCATGTGAACAAACAAGACAGTTGCAGAGTTATCAAAGGAAATCATATTAAAATTTGCATCCAAGAATTGACAAAGTTTTGGATTTTACGAGGCCTGATGCTTCTGAACTAGCCAACAAAGAGAAAGCTATCGTATGTTTTTTGTGCAACTTATTTATATCAAAAGGGTTTATATTTAGTTTTGTGTTTTTTTTTTTGGCAAAATAAAATAGTACAAATAAGGTACACCAACACTAAAGGTCTGTTGACTTTATTTTTCCTTCAAAACAAATTGTGGAAGATAGCTGTTAAGATGCTTCCTAATAATTTCCACCTTCTGGTATTTGCACCCTGGGTGCTTTGTTCCCACAAGGTATAAATGTCGGTCTGTGTGGCCAATGCAATGCTAAAGAAGTGGTCATTTGAAATGAAGTCATAAAATACAGTGTGACTCACTCTGTCTCCTTCTCTCTGTCACTCAATCTGGAAAAGCCAGATGCCATGTCGTGAAAACCCTTTGGTGTTCTGTGAAGAAGCTCATGTGATGAGGAGCTGAGGGCTCCTGTTACAGCCATGCGAGTGAGCCATCCTGGAAGTGGATCTGCCAGCCCCAGCCTTCTGACGACTGCAGCCTGCTGGCCACAGCTTCCCTGCAACGTCATGAGAGGCTCTGAGCCAGAATCTCCCAGTTAAGCCACTCCTGGTTTCCTGGCCCTCAGAGACTGTGAGATAAATGTTTGCTTTTTTAAGCATCCTGTTTTGGAGTAGTTGTGTAGCAACAGGTTATCTGATGCAGGAGCCTATACATAACCAATGACTGAGAAACACTATCAAATGTCACTTCCGGAATGGAACCAGTGAGTCAAGTACTAGATGTATTCATTACTTAGTCATGGATTTGGATTTGAATGTATGCTGTAAAAAAGAAAAAAAAGCTATTTATTGGTCTTGCTTCTTAGCATCAGTTAATTAGTGACATTCACTCCATTTTGATGTGTTGTTTAAAATATACATATCTATATATAAATATACAGGAGCAGATTCAACATCTAACCTTGCCATTTCTCCTTTCTTTCTTTCTTTCTTTCTTTCTTCTTTCTTTCTTTCTTTCTTTCTTTCTTTCTTTCTTTCTTTCTTTCTTTCTTTCT
>NW_022436972.1:7964116-8092177 GCF_009761245.1 Sapajus apella | reverse complement strand
TCTTTCTTTCTTTCTTTCTTTCTTTCTTTCTTTCTTTCTTTCTCTCTCTCTCTCTCTCTCTTTCTTTCTTTCCCTCCCTCCCTCCCTCTCTCTTTCTGTCTTTCTTTCTTTCTTTCTGTTCTTTAGACAGAATCTCACTCTGTCACCCAGGCTGCAGTGCATATGCATGATCTCAGCTCACTGCAGCCTCTACCTCCCAGGTTCAAGTGATTCTCCTGTGTCAGCCTCCTGAGTAGCTGGGATTACAGGTGCATGCCACCATGCCCAGCTGACTTTTGTCTTTTTAGTAGAGACTGGGTTTCACCATTTTGCCCAGGCTGGTCTCAAACTCCTAAGCACAATTGATCCACCCACCTCGGTCTCCCGAAGTGCTGGGATTACAGGCACGAGCCACCTTTCCTGGCTGTCAATTCTTATTATTGTAATAAATCTCTTCATTCAGGGAGTTCATTTTGGCAAGGCACAAATACCCAGTACTTCTATTTGACCATCTATCCTTTCCTAGCTCTCATTGACATAATTACAAAGGCGGATGGCAAATTCCACTTTCACTTTAGCTGAAATGAACAGAGTGTATGTAGCCCTGTTATGTTTGCTATAATGAATCTGGTTTCCTGCTACTGTTTACCTGGGAGCAAACAAACAAGCTGAAACAATACACAACTGACATTCATACTTGAGTTAAAATGTAATTTGATTTGCAATTTAGAAAAGATGTTCGCCCCAGTCTTTTAGGAAAAAAACAGACATTGTTTATCTGATTGCTTATTTGTCCGTCTTCTGCTTAGCGCCTGGACTCATTTCAAGAAGTCAACTTGGTGTCAGGAATGGTGAGACTTACAAGATCTCACGACAAAAGCAAAACCAGCATCCTCACACGTGCTCTCCTGGGGTTCCTTGGCTTCTGGAGTGCTGTCCCTTGTCCCTTGTGGTTCCATAGCTGCATTCCAGCTGCCACGTCTCCTCCCTTGCTTTGGTCAGTGCCTGAGATGCATCGCAGGTTACTTTGTTTGCAACTCCTCTCCTTCGGTTGGGATGAAGCCCTCCAAGTCCTGAGGGCAACCCCCAGTTGCTGTTTGTCTGGATTGTGTCCTGGATGCAGAGCTGCCTCCCTGCAGTGACAACACAGCTCTCAAACATGGCCCCAGCCAGATTCTCAGGTGTCCTTGGGTCCTGTCTACATTACTTGAAAGCCTAGATGACCCAGTAAAGCTAAAACACAGGCCTGACTTTGCCAATCAACCAGGTTGATTAGAATAAGGATATGAATAAGGTGGTTACAGAACAACTACAATTCGGTATTCTTCTGTAATTCCAGAAGCCCCCAACTGACCTGAATCCCCAAATGTCAATTACCTAATATGCACACCCCCTTTAGACAAAGCTTAGAGAGGAACAAATCCGGTCACTCATGTCATGGCCTTCCCTCCTCCCTTTCTTCTCTCTGGTTTTTATCCCCTGTATTCCCATATCCCTCTAGTATATAACGCTTTTAGTTGATCCCAACCCTGCATGTCATATTGACTTGCTCCTCTAGCCAGAACTTATCTAGAAAGACACACACACACACACACGCACACGCACACGCACACGCGCACACACACACACACACACAGCGGAGTAAGAAAATGCGTAGAATCCTTCAGCAGAGACAATAAAGAAACTTAGAGTATTAGTAAGAAGCCATGTTGCTAAAAGTTCCTGTTTTCAGTGTCAGAAGCTAAGTATAATCTCAGTCTTTGCCTACTCATTCTTTCTGGAACAAATCCCAGTTTTCCATGCAGATGGTTGCCTTGGGCCAAGTTGGGTAGAGATCATGAACGTAGAAAGTCAAATGAAAAATTCACATTCATGGTTTTCAAAATATTCCCCATAATTTTATCTGGCTATATTATTTTTCATCATTGGATCTCTGGTTATAGATGTAGATGATAATCTGTGGAATGGAGACAGTCACACATGATTTTAATTCAGCTCTATTCGGTTTGCCCTGTAACTCTCAGAAAAAGGCTTTGTGCAGCTTCTCTCTGTGACCCACTTTTCACCCACACAAGGAATCCAGTTTCTGCAGGTGCTAGTGTGTCAGTGCATAAAGTTCAGTTGAGCTGATGAGTAACCAGGCAGACTTTGGTGTTCCTGGGCAGCTGGGAGCACCTGCATAATGCATGCAGTGCCTTTAGGAGTACAAGACGTATTTCACAGGGCTGCTCCTTCAGGACACTCAATGAAACTGTAGAATCTGTGTCTGTGTGTGTTCTGCATCCCTGCTCATGTCTCCGTAATTATCTTCAGGGGATGAAGTGGGCCCCATCAGGCCCATAAGTTGTATCTCAGAGAGTTCCTGTAGTGTCAGTGGATTGGTTTTTCCCTCCAGGCACACTGCCACAGAGCCACCTGCCACTGTATGCTCCATCGTGAGCGCCATGCTCAACAGCTTCCCTCTCGAGAATGTGATTCTATTGCATTTCTTGACTTAAAGTCAGACCTGCCTATGCCTTCCAAATAGAACCAGATTTTTTCCTCTTGATTTCATGTGAAGTCAAATTTTATGAAACACCATTTGGAAGACAGCCACAGTGCATTTCTGTGTCCCTCTTTAATTTCTTCCCTATCAGTTGATCCAGCTGTAGTCCAGGTCAAGCTCCTAAAGGCTTTTTTTCTGTCAAAACCCCCAGCAACGTGGGGCCATGCCTGCAGCATCTATCCTTCCCTCTTTGTAGGTGACAATATTTAGAGTCTGATCTAACTTCCATTTAAAGGCAACTGTTAGGGAATGAATTCTCTAAAGGAGACTTAATATGTATGTTAGGCAGCTGCAGACTTGCCTGTGTTTAAGTCTACTGTACTGGTAATGGTAGCCAACAGCTCTTGAGCACTTCCTGTCTCTGAGACAAACCCTTGATTGGCATGATTTCACTGAGTCTTCAATGACAACTGCAGTTATTATTTTCCCTCCATTGTGTAGATGAAGAAACCAAAGCTTGAATAGGCTTATTAAGTAAATTAGCCAATATCACCCAGTTAATGAATGGCAGGCCAACATTTGCCTACAGGACTCTTGGTCTCCAGAACTCCTGCTCTTCCCTGGTCTGCTTAGTTCACATGGGAAACTTAAGATTTTATCGGATATGGGCAAATGAAAGGAGCCAGCTTCCTGGAGCCCTCCCATTGGATGCTTTCCAGGCTCATCTGAATCAGCAACTGTCCATCCTTAGCCCACCCTCCACCTTGGCAGTGAGTAAAAGGCAATACCTCCTATTCCCCTCTGAAAGCTTTTGTCCTGTGGTAAGAGCCCAGAGAAACTTCCAGAAGCAAATGATTGCCTTATGCTTTGTGACAGATGTGGACTTTGACTTCCTAGGACTGATACCCAATAGGTGTCATCTTTTTGAGGGCAATTTCTTTATAGCACTGCAATATAACAACAATTGAGTAAGCCACCAGATATGCCAGGCCAGTGCCCATCATTCCTTGTCATGGATTTTCATTGCTGTGCTTGATAGCTTTTTCTGGCTTGATTTACTTCAGCTAAAAGGGGGCATTTTGGGATAAGGGTGAGGGCTGAAGGAGATCTGAGTGTTGAGCAGAAAGAGATGATGCCTGGGGATACGGTGGCAGGGCCATTTCTGTTTGACTCCTGAGAAACAGGGACTGTTTAACAAGAGAACTTGGTGACTCACAGCACCCACAGTACTGCATTAAGACCCAGATGACAACATCGCACAGAGTTTGGGAGAAGGGCATTCTTTCTCTTTCTGTGCAGAATGCAGTAGTTGCAACCAGAGGGCCCTAGAAATTTTCAGAGGTGGAGGTGCTGGCTGTGCCTGCTGGAGTGATAAGGAAACAGAGGTCATTTTCTAGAATAACAGCAGTGGTAGAGGCGAGGTGACTACCTCACAAAACCCGTGGGTTGCAACTTAAATGATGAGTCCAAAAGTAAGACCATTAATGTGCTTGAGAATTCCTAAAACCAACTGAAGACGTGAGGAGGGAGAGGGGTTGACATAGTAATTATGCTGGTGAGGACTTTCAGGGGCTAAAGTTCAGTACAATTTTTTGCTGAGACTAATTTTGCCAGCGAACCGGAGTGGCATGTGGGCATTCAAGATTACACATATTTACAGCAATTATAAATATCATGCAGATAAAACGGCAACGTTAACAGCCTTTTCTCAATTGGGTGTTGGTAAATCCTGCATTCCTAATGGCTTGATTAGCATCTCTCCCCAGATTCCTCTGTTCCTTTGTAGCTCCAGGTTCTGTTTCAGCTTTTTCTGCTAATCCACACACTGTGTTGACCAAAATACTTGGAGCTCATACACTAGAGGTTTCTGCACATCTCTTTCTTTGATTGCTTAAACTGAATTCCTCCATATAAAAGCCTTCCATCTTGTATTGCCTCACACAAATCTTATCATCTGCATTTTTGCTTGCATTGCTCATGTTTTTGATTCCTAATCTCTGAGATCTAAATACATGGTAGAAAGACTGGGGGTGTGGCTCTGCTTCTCTCTAAAACAAGCAGACTGATGCTTTCAGCTAAAACATAGTCACGCATTGCATATCCAATGGGGTCCTATAAGATTATAAAGCCATATTTTTACTATACCTTTTCTACGTTCAGATAGGTTTAGATGCACACATGCCTACCATTGTGTTACAATTGCCTATGATATTCCGTAGGGTAACATGCTATACAGGTTAGCTTTGGAGCAATAGACTGTACCATGCAGCCTAGGTATGTCGCAGGCTATCCAATCTAGATTTGTGTGAGCACCATCTAGGATGTTTGCACAATGACAGAATCACCTAGCAATGCATTTCTCAGAATATATCTCTGTTGTTAAGTGATGAATGGCTGTATCTGTGAATATGTTTCATGGATGCTGGGAAAGATTCTCCTAGATGCCTCTGCTTTTTATGGGGGAAAGACGAACAGGCAGGTTATGAATTAGCTGTAAACATCTACTCTTTTTCAGAAGCCCGTTCATTTGTGGTTGATTCCACATCCGATAAACACTCTCTCCTCCTCCACACTCCCAGGTTATATGAAATGTGTACGCTCCATTAAAGTGAGGTGGTACAACTTGATTATTTCATCACGCTTTTATATGGATTATGCTACAAATGTTCATGGAAAATAAAGTACCAATTCCAGGTAGTAGTCAGCTTTACAACTGCCATCTGAGGTAACAGTTTCTCCACAATAGCACTTTAAAACAGAAGTTGGCATTATTGGTTTATTCATGTGATTTGTATGCACTCTAGATAAACTTGATAGGAAAAGGGTTACACTAAACAAGAGCAACAACAAATATTTTCCACTTACCTCAATCATAGAAGTTTTGATTATAGAAATGTCTTATCGGCAAGTGCAGTTTGGTTATCATTTTTGCTTCTGTCTTGAAAATTGGATAACATAAACCGTGAAGGTCTCAGATTGATTTTGCAGCTATTGGATTATTTTAAACAAAAAAGGAAACAGCTACAGAATAACTGAATCAGTCTTGCTATATACACATAGCTCCAGGCCAAAGCCCTAGGCGTTTCCTTCATTCTACATTCTTGTTCTAGAAAGACTCCTTGGTTTTTTCAGGCACTATTTCAGGATTTTCCCCCCTGTTTCCAAAGTCATTGTGTATTCAAGAGAGGCTTCCTTATCTTTACATTTTGTATTCTGAGACTTCATGTATAAGCAACATTCTGACTTTAGAAAAAAATCAGAATGCATTAAGCTTCACTATGTCTCTTTTACAAAGATTCCTTTAAGCTTTGAGATTGTTACTCAGTGAAGTCAAGTGGTAAATCTGTCCTAATCTGTGGTATGTTCAGACTACTGACTGGAACGCTTTTGGCTGACATGATTAAAAAAAGAGCTCCAACTCCAATCTATTCAGTTTTACATTCCTTTATTTTCATGGATGTATGAAGTTTATTTCAGGATATTACTTTTTTTTTTCCAATTCTTTCTTCCCTTGTCAACCGAAGGACACTTCTTTATTATCACTCTTTCTGCTGGGGCCAGGTCATGATGTGCAGCTTTGTTGAACAAATGCCTAAAAACATGTGTCTGACATCTGTCTTTGAAACCTGCAGCAGCCAGGTTTAAAGCTGCCCTCTGAAGAAGGCAGGAAAGAAATAGAGCATTTTTTGTTTGTTGTCACATTAATCTTGAGTAATGTAACTTTGTTAGTAAGAAAAAAAATCCTTCTAAAAGCCCTATGTTGAATTTATGTCATAAGTTTTAACATAGCTGTTACTTTCTAATCACATTTTGAAAAATAGTCCCATCAAAACACACTTTAGAAGGATTATGTTTTACTTATAATTTCGTTTTGTGGAGTCTGGAAGTCATTTTACAAGACAGACAGAACAAAGTCAATTCTTCTTTACTTCTGACTTTTTATTGACGAAATACTTATTAATTAAGAGGCATTTGTGAAATTTGAGAAAGAAAATGATACGATGTCCAATAGTAATAAAAAAGACAGTTGTCCTTCTAGTTCCAGGAAGTTTTCTACACTTTACTTTTTGAAATCTTCCATTCACAGAGAGCTCACAGTTGGAAATTCCAAATGTACTTGATACTTCCTCTTTTTTTGAAGGGGGATGATTTTCTCACTTTTGTAAATGTGACTTTATCCTGCTTCTGGAAAGAAAGGCCATGACCAGAACAAGAGAGCTGTTTTGAGACCTAAAGCAGAGATTCTAAGCTCAAAATTTGCAAAACTAAATGTTTCCATTTATTATTATGATTTTTCTTTTTGAGATAAAGGCTCTGAGTTGTGGCTGTCAGAGCAGACAGATAATGGGACTATATGAACAGGACTGGGAACATATCTTGGCCAATACTCCAGGCTACTCATCCAAATTCTATCTAAGGCGCTTGAACAGCTACAGATTTTGCAAAACAGGACTTGCAATATCAGCTATTCTCTTTCCATCCCAGAGGCAATCAGACTCAGGCCTGGGCAGACACCCCAAAATAATGCATTAAACATGGGGTTTCAGTACATCCTAAAATCATGCATAAAAAAAAATAGACATTTACGAGGCTTAGTGATTCTAAGAATGTAGTGATTCAAAAAAGGAGTCCTTGTCTTTGGTTACTATATATCATGCAGAAATAACTCATTATTTTGAGATTATACAGAGTGTGGTGGGAGAAATGAGTCAATTTTCTGAATGACACAAATAAAAACCAAACTACTTATAATTTACTATGGGATTTTTTTTCTAAGGGTGGGTTGCTCCTAGGACATTTAGGTAGAATTATTCAGAATAGTGGCTTCCATTCTTTACATGACATCTTTGGAGTAAATTTACGTAACACATATGTTTGTATATAAAATACATATATACTTGTCTTATATTTATATTTGCCTTATATTACAACAATATTTGTCTTATATTTATGACTAAGTTAGTTATGACATGACATCTTTGTAGTAAATTTACATAACACATATATTTGTATATAAAATACATATATACTTGTCTTATATTTATATTTGCCTTATATTACAAAAATATTTGCCTTATATTTATGACTAAGTTAATTATTACAAAGTGCACATACCTATGTGACCATTTTCTAGGCCAGTACATAGAATATCTCAAGTGCTTGAATGCCCTATTTATTCATATCCCTTTAAGAACACCTGTTAGTTATGAGACACCTTTCAGGACCCTCCAGAGTGTACACGCCAACACAACTCTCTCCCTGAGCTGCTCCCAGCCAATGACCACACATGGCCTGGACTCTAAAGCATCCCATTTCTGCTCACCGCAGAGTCCTGTAATGAACAGTCTGTGCTCTGGGCTCCCTACGGCTCTGGCCAAGATCTTTTCAGAGATGCACTGTAGATTGGGTGGGGGCGGGGGCTTCTGACCAAATTCTCATTCTGTGTCTCTTTTTCCTCATGGTGTCAAACCTGCATTGTGGTTTGAGGCTCACCTACCTGTTCTCGCTCCCCTTTAGGCTTCATGGGCATTTTCCCTGATAAATCTCAAGCATTTCTAATTCTGTTGTGGTGTCTGCTTCTCGGAGGACCTAAGTAAAACAGTTGGTGTCAGAAAAGCAGTTGGTAAGATGGAGTTGGGGGACCAGGTTGCTTGCCAACTGGCTGGCACGAAAGGCCCTGAGTGGTATGTGGGGCACAGATGGTTCCTGGCACAGAGCAGTGGCCCAACTGCTAAAACTTTCACTGATGGTAACCTGGGAAAACATCCTGGTGGGAGGGAACTCTCTTACTGCTGCAATGATTCTAGCATTTAAAAGGCATTGAGGGAACAGTGCTAACGGAGAGTGGAGTCGGCTACTTACCCCGAAATTGTATTGATCACCTGCAGAGGGATAATGAGGAATCAAAGGTGGTTTATGAAGAGTTAAAGGATATGTGAGGACCTGAGGGCCTTTTTGTAAGCTACCAAAGCTTGTCTTGCAGTAGAAAAGCAGACACAGCTGAACAGCAAGCATAAGACTAAGAAAGAGTTGTAGAGCTCCAGACATTTAAACGCTGAGCCCGGGAAGATCCATTACACAAAGGTCACGGCCCTGAATTTAAACAAACAAACAAATAACTCAAGACCCTGAAATGTGGGTACATCCCTGAAGATTGTGTCTCTGCAGACTTTCCTGCAGCCAACACGATTGCAGAGATGGCCCCCATTCCCACTATGGAAAGACTGCAGAGGCCTCTCCCTTGCAAGGCAGCAGATGCCCTTTTCAGGGATTGTCCCCCCACTTCTCCTGGATGCCAAACCACTCAGTAGAGTTAAATCCCAGTATAATCTGCTGGGATGTGTCGGACATGATAAAGAAAGAAGATACTACATTCCAAAGAGCTGTAAGAATTAGCTAGCATATACTATCAGTAGCTAAGAAAGTACCTTTGGGACTGGATTTTGAGGGTACTGGATCAAGGGAGCTAGAAAAATTTCCATAAGCAAGAATTTAGAGACTTGGGGGTATTGCTTTGAAACAGAGAATTTAATATCTGGCAAGATCCCCAGAGATGGGAAAGCCTCAATGCTAAGGTGAGTCCAAGAAGGTTAAAGTGAGTGGTGCCTTTTGCTAATGAAGATGAAATACCTGCGTGCCATTGGCAGATGACAGAGAAAGGGATAAAAAAGCCTGGTGTGCTTGAATATACATTCAAGGTATGTGTGAGGCAGAACGACTCACCCCAGGATTATTTGCATGAAAAGAACCAGGGGCCATCAGCAATGCATGAATGAGAGGAACACCAGCGTCATTAAAGCTCAGTGGAGGCTCTCCTCTGCAGGCAGGTAGGAGAGGGAGTCACAGAATCAGACTTGTTACCATTGTTGGGATGATCAGCCCTGAAGCAATAGAGACCACCATAGGCCAGAGAGTCACAATGACCATAATGACTAGAAGATCAGAGGGTCTGCCTAGGGAGCACTAATTGCAGGAAACTGTGAAGATGCTTAAAGGAACATGGTATCCCTAGAGGCAAAGAAGATAGGCAGCCATTATGAAATTTGCTTTACATCTGCAATCAGAAGAGGAAATAAAGAAGAGGTGGAAGGCTGAGGATTGTCATCCTAATAGAAAATCAAGGTCATTTCCAAAGGTTTTTGAAGCCAAACTAATTTCTAATTCTGGAACCCACTGATTTAGGAGAAGGTCAGGTTCCTACGGAGGACACTGCAGTACTGCAGTGAGGATGTACTTCAATACTTCCTACAGTTCTTTCCCAAAGGCAATGTATTAGTCAGGTTTCTCTAGAGGGACAAAGCTAAGAGGATAGATGTATATATGAAGGAGAGTTTATTAAGGAGTATTGAGTCACATGATCACAAAGTGAGGTCCCACATTAGGCTGTCTGCAACCCGAGGAGCAAGGAAGTCAGTCTGAGTCCCCAAAACTCAAAAGTAGGAAAGACAGCAGTGCAGCCTCCAGTCTGCAGTTGAAGGTCCAAAAATAGAACGTGGAGTTCGATGTTCGGGGGCAGGAAGCAACCAGCATGAGAGAAAGATGTAAGCTGGAGACTGAGCCAGTCTAGTCCTTCCACATTCTTCTGGCTGCTTCTATTCTGGCCATGCTGGCAGCTGGTTAGATTGTGCCCACCTGAATTGAGGGTGCGTCTGCCTTTCCTGGTCCACTGACCCAAATATGAATCTCCTTTGGCAACACCCTCAAAGACACACCCAGGAACAATACTTCACAACCTATGATTCGATCAAGTTGGCAGTCAATATTAACCATCATAGGCACATGCGAACATTTTTTTTTGAGGATTGTATATGTGGAAATTTTGTATGTGGGAATTATCCAGATATTTTAAGGATTACTGAACAAAGGGTAAAAATGGACATTGTTAACCCAGAGATGCAAAGTGTTATGTCTCCTTGTTAGAAAGAATGCATATACTGGCAGGGTAAAAAGAGAAACTCTGGCTAAAGTCTCACTTGCAACGGGACTATGAAGTCCATAAACCCACTGACAGTGATTTCCCTAATCCCCAAATATACAATTGGTATGACATACTTGGCAAAGAATGATGCTGATATTGGGTGACTTGGTCCCGTGGGGTACAATCTATCATATTGGTGAAAATAAAATGGAAGCCTCTGAAACTGCTCCTTGCTCTAGTCAAAATGGCAAATAAAAATCGCTATTGCATTCCACGGTGAATGGTAGAGTATTCCCATTAAAATCTAAGAGATACAAGGGTGGTGGTCTCTATCATATCTCCATTCAATTCACCTAGTCTACTCTTCTACAGAAACTACGTGGATCTCAGAGAATTGCAAGCTCAGCCAGCTAGCAGTCCTGATTGCAGTTGCCATGCTAGATGATATCATTGCTAGAGTAGAATAATAATAATGGAATGTGATAAGGTGCCATTGATTTAGTAAATATGTTCTTCAGCTAATGTGTTCATTAGTGAATGTACGTAGGCTAAAATGCCTTCTCCTTCAGAAACAAGTGCTTACTCACATTCATCCATTAGACTTATGACATCATGCTGATTAGGCAGAAAAAGCAAGAGAAGACTTGAGACCACGGAAGGTCATATGAACTCAAGGTGGTGGAAAATAAATTCTAAGGAGATTCATGAACATATTATTTTAGCAAAGCTGGTATGGGTCCAAAGTAAAAGTCAAACTGCTACATCGTTTCCCCTACTATAAAAAAAGGACATCTGAAAGAACTGCTCAGGTTTTTGAGACAACACATTTCATACCAAGAAATATTGGTCAGGCCCAGATACCAGGTAACACCTTAGGCTGTCACCTAAGGGACTTTGACTTTGGGACTCAGAGCGCTTTGACAGGGACACAGAGCAGGAAAAGACTACATAGCAGACCCAGACTTTGCAGATTGTGCTGCCAATTGTGCCTTGTGATCCAACAGACACTATAGTATTGGAGGTGTCAGTGGTAGAAGAAGATAAATTGTGGAGTTTATGGAAATTTTCCGTAGGAACATCACAGTGTAGGCCACTGGGGTTCTGAAAGCAATGCTATGCCATCTGAAGTCCATTGCAGGCATCATATGCTTTCCTAGCAGTAGCTCCTGGTGTGTTACTGGGCTGTGGTGATGATGTTCTGCTTGAACATAGTACGCTGAGTCACAATGCACCTAGAAATACCCATTTTTGAGCTGGGTTATGATTTACCAAACCATAAAGATCTATCAAGTTATAAACTTGGATGTGCTGAGCAGCATTTCATTATAAGATGGAAAATGTACTTATGGGTGAGCCCGAGAAGGACCAGGAGGTCTGGGTAAGCTTCATGGACTGGTAACCCAAACATTCGCATGTCTGAAATTATGGTTGCAGTAAATGTATCTTCTTCAGCTTGTTCCAATGGCAGAATAAGGCGTCCTTTACAATTAACAGTAGAGGAGAAAACCAACAAAATTTGGCTTATGGATGGCTGCAAGCCAAAAATAGATGGTGGTTGCATTACAGCCACTCTCTGTAATGGTTCTTAAAGACAGAGGAAGGGGAGTTAAAAAGAGTGCTATTAACTGAAACTTTACCTTTCCATTAATAAGTGGCACCTGAAATAAAACCAAATTTGATAATACTAATGAAAGAGAAAACTACAATAATTTGAAATGTATATGCTACTACTAACATAATACAAAAAATATTAAATAAATATTGGCAGTATCTGGAGGGAAAAGGACATACTCTAAATTATAGTGAATTTGCTTTTGGTTATATTTACTTTTTTCTGTTGTATTTTTTCACTATTTTATTAATGTGTATCCTTATTCATTTATCCTTATTTTGATTCTTCATCCTTATTTTAAAATTTATTTTGTCATTTTTTTCTAAATTTTTGTGTTAGATACTTAGATCATTAATTTTCAACATGTCTTCTTTTCTCTTAGATATATTTAAAGCTATTCAACTTTAGATGCATAATACAAATTTTGATATGTGATGTTTTTAGTATTATTTAAATTAAATATTTTTAAGCTCTTGTATGATTTTGTCTTTGGATCTGAATGGTTTATTCAGAAGTGAATTAATTTCTAAAATGTTGCTAGTTTTTTTTTTTTTAAATTGCTTTTTAAATTGGCTTAATTCCTGTGGGTTTAGAGAGCACTCTTGGTATAACTGTAATTTATAGAATTTATTGAGACTTGCCTTATGGCCTAGCTAAGAGTTTATTTTGGTAAATATTCTACATACACTTTAAAAGAGTATAGATTCTATAGGTGGTGAACGCAAACCAAATTGAGATTCGATTTGATAAATGTGTTCAAATCTTCTCTGTCCTTAGGAAATTTTTTTGCTCTGTAAATTGCTGAGGGCAATGTTAAGATTGTTCACTATAATTTAGAGTATGTCCTTTTCCCTCCAGATACTGCCAATATTTATTTAATATTTTTTGTATTATGTTAGTAGTAGCATATACATTTCAAATTATTGTAGTTTTCTCTTTCATTAGTATTATCAAATTTGGTTTTATTTCAGGTGCAACTTATTAATGGAAAGGTAAAGTTTTAGTTAATAGAACTCTTTTTAACTTTTCTAATTTTTTTTTTTTTTTTTTTGAGACGGAGTTTCGCTCTTGTTACCCAGGCTGGAGTGCAATGGCGCGACCTTGGCTCACTGCAACCTCCACCTCCTGGATTCAAGCAATTCTCTTGCCTCAGCCTCCCGAGTACCTGGGACTACAGGCACGTGCCACCATATCCAGCTAATTTTTTGTATCTTTAGTAGAGACGGGGTTTCACCATGTTGATCAGGATGGTCTCGATCTCTTGACCTCGTGATCCACCTGCTTCGGCCTCCTAAAGTGCTGGGATTATAGGTGTGAGCTACCACGCCTGGCCAACTATTCTATTTTTAATTGACAAATAATTGTACATATTTATGGGGTGTATTCTGATGCTTTGATATATATATAAATTATGTAGTAATCAATTCAAGGTATAGTATGTCCATTACCTCAAACATTTATTATTTTTGTGTGTGAGGGCATTCCAAATCAGTTCCAGCTATGTTGAATTGTACATGTATTAACTGTATTACTCTACTGTGCAATAGCCACTAGCACTTATTCCATCTATACATACCATAGCATTCTTTGACTACTCTCTCCCTTCTTCCCTTCCCTGCTGCCTTCCCCAGCCTCTAGTAACCACTATTCTATACTCTACGTCTATGAGATCAAGTTTTTTAGCTCCCTCATATAAGTGAGATCAGGTATTTAACCTTCTGGGTCTAGCTTATTTCACTTAATTTCCTCCAGGTTCTTCTATATACAAAAAAAAAAAAAAAAAGATTTCATTCTTTTCATGGCTGAATAGTATTTCATTGTGCATATATGCTGTACTTTTAAATCCATTCATCTGTTGATGGACATTTAAATTGATTCCATATCTTGGCTATTGTGAATAATGCTGCAATGAAGATAGGAGTCCAGATATCTCTACAACACACTAATTTCATTTCCTTTGGATACATACCCAGTAGGGGGATTGCTGAATCAAATGATAGTTCAGTTTTTAATTTTTTGTGGAACCTTCATACTGTTGACAATAGTGGCTATGCTAATTTACATTCCAACCAACAGTGAGTAAAAATTCTTATTTTTTTTTCTCAAACTCCTTGCCATCATTTGTTATTTTTTGTTTACGATAATTTCCATTGTAACTGGAGTGAGGTGCTATCTATACATTGTGCTTTTTATTTGCATTTCCCCCTGATGATTAGTAATATTGAGCAGTTTTTCGCATACCAGTTGGCCATTTGCATACTTTATATTGAGAAATGGCTACTCAGGTCTTTCACTCATTTCTAAATCAGATTGTTTGTTTGATTTTGTTGTTGTTGTTATTGAATTGTTTGATTTCTTTTAATAGTTTCATAGTTTGAGGTCTTACATTTAAATTTTTATTTTGAGGTTTTTTTTTTAAGTGGTGAGAGACAAAGATTCAGTTTCATTCTTCTGTATCAGTTTTACTCAACTCAGTTTTTTGAAGATACTGTCCTTTCCCCATTGTGTATTTTTGGGGCCCCTATGAAAGATCAGCTGGCTATACATGTATGGGTTTATTTCTGGATTAGCTATTCTATTACATTGATCTGCATGTCTGTTTTTTGGCCAATAGCATGCTGTTTAATTACCATAGCTTTGTAGTATATCTTCAACTTTGTGTGATGCCTCCAGATTTGTACTTTTTGCTAAAGATTGCTTTGGTTATGTGGGCCTTTTCTAATTTCATATCAATTTTAGAATTTTTTTCCACTTCTATGAAGAATGTCATTGGTGTTTTGATAGAGATTGCATTGCATCTGTAGATAGCTTTGGGAGTATGAGAATTTTAACAATATGAATCTTCCAATCAATGAACATGGGATATCTTTAAATTTATTTGTGTCCTCTTCAATTTCTTCTATCACTATTTTATAACTTTCACTGCAAAGATTTTTTGCTTTCTTAATTAAATATATTTCTAGATATTTTGTTTCTGTAGCTATGGTATATGGATTTTTTTTAAATTTCTTTTTCACATAGTTTTCCCTTAGTGTATAGAAGTTCCACTAATTTTTGTATGTTGAGTTTCTATCCTGTGAATTTACTAAATTTGTTTTCATTCTTTTCATGTGTGTGAAGTCTCTAGGGTTTTCTATATACGAGATCATGTTATCTTATGATCTTATATATAGAAAACAACAAAGAGACAGGGACAATTTGACTTCCTCCTTTCTAATGTGGATGTCCTTTATTTCTGTTTTTTGTTTGTTTTGTTTTTTGTTTTTTATTTTTTGCCTAATTGTTCTGGCTAGAATTTCTAGTAATATTTTGAATAGAAATGGTAGAAAGTGGTAGAATTGGGCATCCCTGTCTTGTTCCAGATTTTAGAGGAAAAGCTTTCAATTTTCCCCATTCAGCATGTTAGCTGTGGGTTTGTCACATGTGGTCTTTATTATGTTAATGTATGCTGTTTCTATAACTAATTTGTTGAGAGTTTTTATTATGAAGGGATATTGAATTTTATCCAAAGCTTCTTTTATATACATATATATATATTGAAATGGTCATGTGATTTTTGTTCTTGGTTCTGTTAATGTGATGTATTACGTTTATTGATTTGCCTATGCTGAACCATCCTTGCATCCTTGGGATAAAACCCACTTGATCATGGTAAATGATTTTTTTTAATGTACTGTTGAAATTGATTTAGTATTATTTTGTTGAAGATTTTTACATCTATGTTTGTCAGGGATATTGGCCTGTGGTTTTCTTTTTTGTGTGTCCTTGTTTAGTTTTGGTATCAGAGTAATGATGACCTCAAATAATAAATTTGGTATAAATTCCTTCCCTTTCAATTTGTGGAATGGTTTGAGGAGAATTGGTGTTAGTTTCTTAAAGGTTTGGCAGAATTTAGGAATGAAACCATCAGGTTCTGGGCTTTTCTTTGGTAAAGAGGCTTTCTCATTAATTATTATTCACCTATTCAAGTTTTCTATTTCTTCATGCTTCAATTTTGGTAGGTTCTATTTATCCAAAAATTTATCTATATCTTGTGGATTTTCTAAATTATAAGCATATAATTGTTCATAATAGTCTCTTGTAATCTTTTATATTTCTGTGGTATTAACTGTAACATTTCTTTTTCATTTCTGATTTTGAGTTTTCCTTCTCTCTCTGTAGCTAGTCTAGCTAAAGGCTTGTGGATTTTATTTTTTTTTAAACCAACTCTTTATTTCATTGATCTCTTGTATTTTTTATCTCTATTTCTGCTCTGATTTTATTACTTCTTTTCTTTGAATAATTTGAGGATTAGTTTTTCTTGTTTTCTGTTTGATGTACAATGTTAAGGTGTTTATTTGATACCTTTCTACCTTTTTTTGATGGTGTTTATAGATACAGAGTTCTCTGTTAGGACTGTTTTTGCCATACACCATAGGTTTTCATATGTTCTGTGTTATGTTCCCATTTTCATTTTTCTTCAGAAATTTTTTTTAATTTTCTTTTTGATTTTTTTCATTAACTTATTGGTTGTTCAGGAGCTTGTTATTTAATTTTCATGTATTTGTGCAATTTCCAAAGTTCTCCCTATTGTTGATTTCTAGTTTTATTCCATCGTGGTCTGAAAATAAATAATTTCAATTTTAAAAAATTTGTTAAAACTTTTTTTTGTGGACTAACATATAATTTATCCTAGAGAATGTTCCATGAGCTGTTGAGAAAAATGATTATTCTGTAGCTCTTAGGAGAAATGTTCTGTACATTTCTGTTAGGTTCATTTTGTCTAGAGTACAATTTTAACTCTGCTGCTCCTTTGTTGATTTTCTGTCTGAATGATTTGTCCATTACTGATATGAAGTGCTGAAGTCCCCTACTATTATTGTATTGTATTGTGCCTTTTAGGTCTACTAATATTTACTTTATATCTTTAGGTTTTTCATTATCGGGTTCACGTGTATTTATACTTGTTATACACTCTTGCTCTATTATCATTATATAATGGCCTTCCTTTTGTCTTTGTACAGTGTTTTACTAAAAGTCTATCATATCTGATATAAGCATAGGTACTCCTGCTTATTTCTGGCTTCCATTTGCATGGAATATCTTTTCCCATCTCTTCACTTTTAGTTTATGCATGTTATTATTTCTAAATTTATTATTACGTTATTTTTAATAAGTTTGTCTTTTAGTCCTCATACTTTATACTTTATAAAAAATAGTTTGTGTGCTATGATTACTATACTATTCTATTCTAGAGTATTCTGAATTCATCTATACTCTTATTTTTACCAGTAAGTTTTATACCTTCCGCTATTTCTGTGTTACACACTAGCATTCTTTTCTTTTAGTTTGAAGAATATCCTTTAGCATTTCTTGTAATACAGCTCTGGTGGCGATGAATTCTCTTAACTTTTGTGTCTGGGAGTTTTTAATTTTCCTTCATGTCTGAGGATGATTGTTCTGGTTGTAATATTCTTGTTGGCTGTTTGTTTTTCTTCCTTGAACACATTGAAAAATAATAATCCCTTTCTCTCCAGGACTGTGAAGTTCTTCTCTGCTGTGAAGTCTGCTGCCATGTGTATTGGAACTCCCTTGTATGTTATTTGCTTTTTTCATCCCTTTCTTTCAGGACACTCTATTTGTCTTTGACCTTTGAGAATTTGATTGTAGTGTGTTTGGAGAAGTCTTATTTGAGCCCAGTTAGTGGCCTTTGATCTTTCTGTAGCTAGATATTTATTACTTTCTCCAGGTTGGGAAAGTTTTATGCTATTATTTTCTTGAATAATCTATCTAGCCCTTTACCATTCTTTATTCCCATTTGACATGGGAATAAAGAATGGTAAAGAGCAAACATGCATTTGCTCTTTTAATGCCACTGCATAGACCCCATATAATTTTTGTCATTCATTTTTGTTGTTTTTCCCTCTTCTGACTGTATTTTCAAATATTTTCTCTGTAAGCTTACTAATTCTTACTTCTCCTTGATCAATTCTGCTGTTAACTTTCTCTATTTCAGTTTTTATATCATTGTGTTTTATTTTAATAATTATTTATTCTTTGCTAAATTTCTCTGATAAATTTCTAAATTGTTTCTCTATGTTCTATTGGTATTTGCTGAATTCCTTAAAATACACATTTTGAATTCTTGGTCTAAGATCTCACACATCTCCATTTCTTTAGGTTCAATCACTGAATTTTGTTTTGTCTATTTTGTGAGGTCATAGTTCTCTGATTACTCTTCATTTTTATGAACATATGTTGATGTCTCCACATTGAAGAAAGGAGTATTTATTTCAGTATTTACTGTCTGGATTTGTTTATATAGATCTTTTTATAGTGTCTCTGTCTAGAAATCTGGTGTAGATTGATTATGGTGCCCCCTTAGTCTGAGATAACTCTCTCCTTTTCAGCACTAGATGATGCCTTAAGCTCAGGTTCACTGCTAATCTTGTGAGAGCTTCAAGGTTGATGTGGCCCCCAACTCAGATGGGCCTGAGGAAACCTAAAGGGGTGCCTAGACTTTGTGGGAAAGCCAAGTAGGGATTTATGATCAAAGCGCTTGTGGATCATACTGCCTGTAGGGTGATGCTGCCGAATAGTCTCTCTGATTTGATGTCTCCTCTGGCTGGCATGAATAGCTGGCTTTGAGATCCAAGAGGTGCCCACTTCTAGCCCCATCTCTGCTCTTTGCCTCTAGCTAGCCTCAGGTGTTCTAGCTCTGCGGGCATTTGGAACGTTTTCTGTAGGCTAAGGCAGAAAATCTTCCAGGAGGATAGAGAAGCTGGAGGTCCATCTTCAATTCGCATTTTTCAGTGTAAAAATGGAATCAGAGGGAATTTTCTAATGGGTTAACTTGCAAGCTTAGAGGAGGAGTATCCTGGTTAAGAAAAACAATTTATCTTACTGTCTGCTTGCTGTTTTTCCTCTGGTCTGCAGCCTAAGGGATGTCACAACCTCAGTTTTGCATTACGGTATATTCTGAATAATAATCTCCCATTGGATGATTGGTAATTGGTTTTACATGGGGATGAGTGAAGCCAGATAGCTCCTACTCTGCCATTTTTCTGACTGATTAGTTTTGCATAATATATCTTTCTCCATTTTTTCAGTTTTATCCTTTATGTGTCCTTATATTTAAGGTGTTCTTCTTGCAAGCAACATATCAGTTTTTTTTTAATTACTTTTACAATCTTTTTCTAATAATTAGAGAAAATAGTTTAGATTTGATATAATTACTAATATACTTAACTTTAAATTTGACACTATTCATTTTATTGTTGCACATGCTTTTTTTTCTTAATTAGGTATGTTTTATTTTTCAGTCTCTCTGCTCAATTAGTTTTTTGGTCATATGATTTGTTTTCATTTTTCTTTCATTATTTGATACTCAAATATTTGTACTTAATTTTTAAAGCTTTGTATAAATTTATACTTGTTCATTTTCTTGGACAATACAAGGCACTTAAAACACTTTAACTCCATTTATCTCTTTCCATATTTAGCATTATTGCTGTGCATTTTAATTTTGCTTATATTAAAGCTTATAATATTCTATTATGTGGTATTACCAATGTTCATTTAGGTTTATCTACATAATTACATTTTTAATGCTCTTCATTCCATCCTGCAGGCCTGTTCTGTGTGAGGTCACTTGACCTAAATAACCCAAATAGTAAACTCCATTTAATATTTCCAATTGCACTACTTAGAACTGAGTAAATTTGGATCCACTGTTTAGCTTCTTTAAGACTACAATATAGGGATCAACTGGTACCTAATTTATGAATATGGGTGGTCTGGATGAGATAATACACACACAGTGCTTAGGCAATTACCAGACATATAGTAACCATCCAATAAATGGTAACAAAACCCACAATTGCTTTCATTTTTATTGTTTTTATTATTTTAGGTTAATTATATGCATTTGCTTATTTATTACCTACTATTCAAGCTAAAAACATGGATAATATGCCCATTTAACATTGTGCTGCTCACTATTTTCATTCAAACTTTTATCCCAAGCACTAAATCAATTTAAGTTATACTTTGAGACTATTTAATAAGAAAACAAATTAGCTTATGTCACATTTATCCTTCCAACTAATTCTAGAAGGGAAAAATCACAAGGTTAAGTTAAAACACAGACATTCTTTGCATAATCAACAAGTTGGTTTCAAATTTGTTGGAAAATATTTCACTTTGTGGTCCATAGACTTCTGTACTCAGAACAAGATAATACAATATAATAAATACATCCAAGATAGAGAAAAATTATTCTGATATTTCAGGTCACTAGTAGCAGTTTAGATTTCTGTATGGTTGATTGGAAAATGTGATTATCATTTAGAATGTCAAAACAACTGTTAATTTGATGTCAAATGTAGATGTAACAATAATAATTATTATTATTTGCAATCTAAAACTCAACACTTAGTTACTCCAGTTTAATTCAATTAACCTTTAAAGAGCTAAATGCTATAGGTGTGAGGATGAATTATTGTTTTGTTTTGACAGCTTGAATTTGACTACATATTTGGGTACCAATGCTAAATTATTGTTTGTATTAAGTTTCTGATGTAACAGACTGATACATATTTTTAGAAAAATAGTAATTATGCATTCAATTGCCAAATGTGCCAGGCACTTCATTAATTTCTTGGAGGCATAGGGATAAGATATGGCTCTTGTTCTCAAATATCTCAGTGTAGCAGATGTGCTGGACATTTCATTTTAGACGTGTAACTGTGAATTTTAGTGATTATTTACAATCCTCCTTCAAAAAGTATTCATAATTTATAAAAAAAAATGGTGGATTATTTAGCTAAATATGAAACAATCAAAATTTAAATTAAGGATGGGCCTGATACTGTTACTTCGGCATAGAAGTTTATGTAGTAATATCTTAAAGCCAAAACAAATGCATCAAACTACAAATTTCCCTTTTAGGCATTTAGGAACTTTAATATGTCCATGTGCAATGGATATATCTACCATAGTTGGAGCCAAAAGGACACAGACAGAGGCCATTGACATTGTTAATATTTTCATACTTAACAGCACTTTTGGAAAACCTTATAATTATCACATTGTGGTATAATTTTATATCCCTGTCTCCATCTATCTATCTATATATCATTTATCAATCTATCTTTGTCCTTGGCTCCTGGTTCAAAGCTTAGAATCTCTTGGAATTTCCCAAGTAATCGAAATGTCTTTCACTATTCTTAACAAACTCCTTTCAACCATACCCAAGTTTATGCTGATCAAAGGATCCCAGAGAGCTTGAAAATGGGGACTGGTTGCCAGAGAAGCCAATCACATGATTACAAGGTTGGAATTTTCAGACTGCACCCCACTCTACCTGTGGAAGGGAGAGGGGCTAGAGACTGAGTTCAATCACGTGGCCAGTGATTGATCAATAATGCCTAAGTCATGAGATCGTGATTAAAAACTCAATGGGGCTTGGGGACTTCCTGATTGTTTACATTTTGATGTACCATTCACTGGCTCTACTGGGACAGAAGCTCTTGCATTCCCTTCAAAATCTTGCCGTATATCTCTTCTTCCTATATTGTATCCTTTAAAACTGCAATTATAAGTTTATCACTTTTTTCAGTTCTGTGAATCATCCTAGCAAATTATCAAATCTGCTGGAGAGGGTGGGGTTGTGGGAAGCCCCCAAATTGTAGTCAGCTGGGTAGGAAGTGCAGGTGGCTTGGCATCACCCAGGATTTATGGCTGGCATCTGAAATGGGGGTGATTCTGTGGGACACAGCCCCTTCTCCTGCAGGGTCTGTACTAAATTTGCATAGTTAGTGTCAGAATTAAATTGAACCATATGACACCGAGAAGATTGTTGTAAAAGAATTGATGTTGGAGCCAGTTGAAATTATCTGGGGAGCCAGTGGTGGTGACTCATGCCTGTCATGCCAGCACTTTGAGAAGCCAAAGTGAGAGCCCAGGAGTTGGAGACCAGCTTAAACAACCCAGTGAGACTGTCTCTATAAAAAGAAATTTAAAAATTAGCCAGGCATGGTGGCTTGTGTCTATAGTCCCAGCTATAAGGGAGTCTGAGGTGGGAGGATCACTTCTGCCCAGGAGTTCAAGGCTACATTGAGCTATAATCATCACACCATTGCCTTACAGCCTGGGGGACAGAGTGAGATGCTGTCTCAAAAAAATAAAAATAAAACCACATTGAAGGTCAATTTATGTAAAAAGAGTAAGTTACTTAAACTACTTTAAAGAAAAAAACATTAAGTCAACCGTAATGCAAGAACTCAGCAGAGGTCATGAGTGTTAGACAGTGACTTATTGAGGAATTTCTATTGAGAAAGTTGAGGTAGAAATGATACCAAAGCACTTGTAAGGCAGAGGCAGCCGGAACCTATGCTCTGTCTGGAAGCTGACATTTTACAATTCAGCTTCAGATTTCTTGAAAGTCTTGGTTTAATTTTAAAAGTTTATGCAGATATTTCTTTCACTAACTCTATATGAACAATGTGTGCTTTAATATAAAATAAAATATTTCCCAAATGTTCAGAAAGTATGGACCCTGGAGGTTGATATTTCTTGTTTATTCCATGGCGTTTGTCCCCTTGTCCCCTATCACCACCTAAATCCATGGGTATCTTCTTCGCATCCCAACCCAGTCTCTAGGCTCATGGGAAGCACAGACGGAGGGGAGAATACCAGGCTACAGAAAATGGTTCTAAAATATCAACGTGGGCAAGACTTACTTATCCTAAGTGACACTTTTTAAAAATGCACGTTTCTGGATGCTATCCTCCAAATTCTTATAAAAACTTCTGCATTTTATAGTGATAGTGGACCCTGGGAATTTGTATTTGTATTTTATTAAGTTCACAAAGCATGCCTGATATAAATAAACTGTGAACTGGACTTTGAGCAAAGCTGTTCTAGGTTTTGGTCTCAGCATTCAAAAGTGCATGACCCAAGTCAAGCAATTGACCTCCGTATTCCTCCCTTTCCTTATTGAGAATTGTTTAAGTGTACTTGTTCATTTTTTCCAGCCCCCAAAAGTTGTAATAATCCTTGATCTGCCGTATCTGATGGCAAATAAATCACAAGAATAGAAAATAAAAATCACGTCCTCTGTTCTCTGATCACTAGACACAATCAAGGAAAGATAACTCTGCTTTATTCATAAATAATACTCCAACCTCCTTAATAAAATCCTTTTTCTTTGTAAAAACTGTAATTGTTCATACCAGCGCATTATGTTTTCTACTTTTGTTGGATATGAGTCATTTAAATTAAATCTAAGATACTGCAAGAGTGTAGCAGGATTTTCATGTATTTCATTATTGTGACTGTCAGGGCTGTACCCTGAAGTTTTCATCAGCATACCAAGAAATGACTTAAGGAAATGTAATTTATTTATTCATTAGCTGAGAAACCTATGAAAATGTTTTATACTAATTACATTTTTATAATTCTCATTACAGCATTTATATTGTTCTGAAGGAGTTGTTTTATTCTTCCCCCCTACAAGCAGACCTATATGCCATTGTATCTAGGATAATCACAAAGACACAGATATTTTTGCATTAAAATCTAAAACTTTGGCCAGAGCAAGGGAAGCCTATGAGGAACAGATAGGAGCTGGTGGCACAGCAGCCACAGGATGAGGCATTCGAGTTCCAAAATTGACTTGTTATTTTTTCCTATTAAGTGCAGTTGTTAATAATAATATACAAAGTGTAGGAAAGAAAACAAAACAGAAAATGTAGATACAATTAATGGCTGGCAGTAGTAGCAGCTACAAAACTCAGTGCTCTGCAATTGGATCAATATCCCTGATCCCCCGTGTTTCCAGCACATTCAGATCTGGACTTGAATCACCCCTACTTCTTTTGCCTCAACGAGACTGCTAAGAGATACGAAGAAGAAAGAAACCATGTTGGGAGCAAACCTACTGGGAGAAGTGAGGTAGAGAGAAGTAGAAACGGGTGTCATATGACCAGGAAATTTTGAAAAGCCTGTGTTTAAAGGAACACTGTATCACTCCGAATGAACAGGAAGGAGAGCTCTTTCCTCTGTGCACACACATTCAAGGAGTCTATTTGGTCTTCAGAAAGAAATGGTGGGCTGCAGGAGTGAAGACTTTCTGCCAGTCCCTGCAGCGACACTCACTGTCTTAAATCCCTTACTTTCTTTCCACTTCCATCCACAAAGGATTGAGGGAGTAAGATGACCTCCTCCCTTTTATTTAAAGAACAGTGTCGATGACTAAGTAATGATAACTCCAACATCTAGAGATTTCACAGAAGAAAAGAAGCTCTCAAATGCAGAAATAGGAAAAGCCAGATGAAGACCAGGAGAGGAAATATTTTGAGAAAGGAATGGGAGATACGTTTTTTGTGCCATGGAGATGTAAATTAAGTTGTTGATCACTGACTTTTAGAAGGAAAAACAAGCTCATGGTGGCTGACCTGCTATTTTTAAAAATATGCCTGCTGCCAAGAAATGCCAGGTCAGCAGAGTGCCCATGCCTGTTTAGTGTGGGAACTGTACCCCTATCTCAGCAGTTATTGGCCCAATTTATCTCAGGTGCTGGGTTGATGAGTCAGAAAAATTGATAGGTACAGTTTTTAAATTAAAGAACAATTACTGATAGGAAGTGTTGTCTGCCAATTCAATGATTGAATTGCTTAGTAGGAGGAAAGGGCACTTCAAAGGCATTTCGTTGGGTTCATACCCTTGCTGCACCCACCTCGTTACAGGGGGATGGCTCCCTTTCCTAGATTCCCTTTCCCACACTCGCATATAGCCAGATGTCTCATGCCATTCTGTATGGGATGGGGAGTTATCCTTAATAATATGAATAATAAGATGCTACAATATTGATTACGTTGGCAGGAATCAGACGGTACACTCAAAAGGGATTACTGCAGGCTGTTTAAAGAAGGGGCTGTTTATAAAGATGTGGGCACTGCTAAGGGAAATTCATATGGGATGCCAAAATGGGGTGCCAAACTGGACCATGAGTCCGAAACAGCGCAGGGTGTGTCCTCACCACATCCTGGCCTGAGGAGCAAGGAGGTAGAACAGCTACCAATAGCCAAAGAGAGCTTAGCTGTAGGAGATGGCCGTCTGACAGAAACAGCAGAGAAAACAATGGTTGTTAGCCCAGGTCCACTGTGGAGGGAGCTGGGAAGTAAATACCCAGACCTCTCCTGCTTGCTGCTGTCAGGAATCCTACTGGCTCCTCTCTCCCTCCTCGTGCACCCGCCGTGGATCCCAGTGGTCAGACTCCAAGGGTATGTCACGGGGTGAGAAGGGCAGAGAGTAGACCTGGAAGGTAAATAAGTGGAGGACACCCTGCATGGCTGGACAGTAGGTAAAACCTGACCTTCCAAAAGAAAAAGTAGACAAATCTTTTTGTCTGTAGAGATCTGATATAGACCTGGCATCTGCCCGACACTTGTCCACCTATGCTCTAGATTGGGCGACCATGCATTTTTCTTCATTGCCTATTTGTGGCTCCCTTGCAGCTGAGCGGGAAGGAGAGAGCAATAAGTTCCAG
The DNA here is from genome assembly GCF_009761245.1 of Sapajus apella. Classification (NCBI taxonomy): domain Eukaryota; kingdom Metazoa; phylum Chordata; class Mammalia; order Primates; family Cebidae; genus Sapajus; species Sapajus apella. The sequence continues at coordinate 8,066,652 of NW_022436972.1, read as the reverse complement.
CTCAGGGAACATAGGCAAAAATGTACTGGGGAAATTCTGAAAAAATTTTGCTTTCCTGATCAAACTTACAGAGAAGCTAGTGATGTTTTTCCACTTATTCCTGCTTGTAGCAGGTATATGATGTCACAGTAGCGAAACCAGCTTGCAAAAAAGGTAACGAGAATGAGGGATGCTGGTCCTGATATTGTCAAGCCAATGATCTGATGCCAACTCTGCCTACCTCCAGATATTTTAAATGCGAAACAACAACAACAAACAAGCAAATAAACAAACCTAACTATGGTTGGCTTCTAAGTCTTGGTAAATTGAAACTTGGTGCTTGATCAGACGTGAACTAGAGTGAAGTACGGGTAATCCTTACACTGCCGTCAGGAGCAATAGGATGAAAGATGCCATTTACTGATGTAACAAGGAAATTATTCCTTGTTCATTGAAGAAATAAGGAAGCTGAAGCAGAGTTGGGGACAAAAGTCCAACATCAAGATTCATTAAGTAAGACTGGCGTATTTGTGAGTCATCTATGAGGAAACATAGAATAGTAAGTCGCATTTTTGTGTCTAAAATAAAAACCCAACCTAGGAATGAAAATTTAGAAATGTGTTATATGATGATAATTCAAGCCCTCCGAGTCAGGTGAGATCTTCTACTTTGCTTAAAGAATAGCATCAAAGACCCAGTTATGTCAACTCCAACATTTAGAGATTACAAAGAAGAGAAGCCCCCAAAGGTAGAGATGGCAAAAAAAAAAAAAGAAAAGAAAGAAGGAAGGAAGGAAGGAAGGAAGGAAAGAAAGAAAGAAAGAAAGAAAGAAAGAAAGAAAGAAAGAAAGAAAGAAAGAAAGAAAGAAGAAAGAAAGAAAGAAAGAAAGGGGGAGGGAGGGAGGGAGGGAAGAAGGAATGAAAGAGAGAAAGAAAGAAAATAAAGAAAGAAAGAAAGAGAAAGAAAGAAAGAGAAAGAAAGAAAAAAAGAAGAAAGAAAGAAAGAAAGAAAGAGAGAGAAAGAAAGAAAGAAAGGAAGGAAGGAAGAAAAAGAAAATCGGTAGAGCTTAAAAGAGGAAACATCATTTTGGGAAAGGAATGGGCAACAGGTTTTGATGTTACAGAGCTGTAAAGTAAGATGTTCATGTTCATTGATCTTTAGATGAAAAATCTAGTACATGGTGGCTGACCTGATAGTTCCAGGAAGCGTGCCTATTATAGAGAAAATACCATGCCCAGCACAGGTCTTTTCTGTGAGAAATGTGCCCAACACTATTGGTTACTGACACAATTTAAATATCAACTAAGAGTAAAGTTAAGGGTATTAACTAAAAATAAAGATAAGGAAAATTTCTTTTTGCTCCTTGTTCCATCTGCTAATGTTCTTATTATTCTTGTTTTTACAGTCTTCTGGAACATCCAGTCACGAAAAAGTTATGAAAAAGAAAGTAACAGAGAAAGAGAAAAAAAGGAAAAAAGAAAGAGAAAATGTGTAAGGAAAAGAAAAAGAAATGAGGGAATCAATGTCAATTTCTTATTTCCAGAATGTTATAACTGAGTTAAAAGCATGGCTTTAAATGTTGAGATAGAAACTACAACTTTTAATTAAAACTCAAACCCTTTCTCTGCTCTTTTCCATTAGAAAGACCGACCAAGAACTAGAAAACATGGTGAAAGTGGGCGAGGAATGAAGGCTCTGACAGACGATCATTAAGATGACTGAAGCTTATGGACAAAGAGCTGAAGTTACATCTGCCTGCTACTTATTCAACAGTAATTTGGGGCAAGTTAGTTAGTTCTTCTGAGCCTTGAAGGCTCATTCATAAGACGTGGACAAGAATGACTGCCTTGGAGATGACACGTGAAGATAAACTGCACACTGAAGGTCTTGAGCTCATTCCTAAGACTCTCCCCAGACTGGCCTTCTCAAGTCTAGGGCCTTCATTACAGGGTCTTCTGTCACTTCGTCATTCTTTACCTCTTGATTTCCCAGTGTTCCGGTGTTCAGGCCTTCCTCAGGATGGGCCTCTCATTGTTTTGAATTTGGCTGTGTTTCACTTCATTTACATGGCTAGTAAGATCTTGAATTTCCTGGTATGGGCTTGGTGAACTAAAATTTGAAAGTATAAAAAAAAAGTCCCATAAGGGAAGAATATACTTCTGTCACCTTACCTGTGATGCATTAGGATTTAATGCGTTTAGCATCTTCTGCTGACATCAGTTCTAACTTTCATTGCCACCTGCTGCTTATGTCAGCATGACATAAAAGTCAGCAGTGATATTATTCTATTGTTGATTTAGTGCTATTTCCACCTGTGTATCACCAAACCGCACTTAGATTTAGTTATGGTTATATTTAACCTTATTCTAAGTACATCTTTTAAAGCATAACAAGAAAGAATCCTTTTGCTCAGTGAGATGATTTTTTTTTTTTTGAGACAGCTTTTCACTCTGTCACCCAGGCTGGTGTGCAGTAGCACAGTCTTGGCTCACTGCAACCTCCGCTTCCCAAGCTCAAGCAATTCCCCTGCCTCAACCTGCCAAGTAGCTGGGATTACAGGCGTGCGCCACTACTGCCTGGCTAATTTTTATATTTCTAGTAGAGACGGGGTTTCTCTATGTTGGTCCGGCTGGTCTTGAACTCCTGACTTCAAATGATCCATTCGCCTCAGCCTCCCAAAATGTTGGGATTACAGGCATGAGCCACCGCACCCGGCCAGTGAGATAAATTTTTGTGACTTCTGGAAACTTCAGGTTTGTATCGAGATTCAGTAGGAAGACAGTGTGCTCGATAACGCTAACCCTAGGTGGGCATTTTGAAACATGGCTCCCATTCTTCTTAGGTTTTCAATGGCAGAAGCATCTTGAAGCAATTAGATGAAACATTCTTATTTTCATTAGGAGAAACATTTAAAGTCACATGCATTTTAATGAAGTCATCGAGAGCATTATCTCTCTAATCCAGAAGGAAGAAACACCATTTATTTGACATACATAATTTTTTACTGCCTACTATATTTATAGCCCTGGCTTAAATATAATGTGACACAGAAAATAATCAGAAGATTCTGTCTTTCTGTGTTTATATTCTTCAAAGTAGATAAGACACGCAAGTGATATTACACCAGCAATATAGCAAATAACATATAATCTGCTAAGGGGAGTTAGAGAAAGAAAAGGTCATTTTTAGAAAGATTGCAGCTACAAGATGAAATCTAGATTCACTAGAATCTAAACTGCATTGCAGTCTTCATCACTCCTTGCCTCTCTATTTCCCTGTGTACTGGTGTTTAGGTATTCCTCTAACATAGGCTCTCTTCCCAAATAACCATATGCTTTTGTATCTCTGGGTCCTTGCTCATTCTGCTTCCTTTCCCTGAAATGCCCTTATCCACCTGGTAAAGGCTATCCATTCTTCAAAGGCCAATTATTTTGTTGCCTCCCCTGTGATGATTTCACTAACACCTCCCTTAATCATTCTGACCTGTGGATTCCCAGGACACCTCATCAATAACTGTTAGAGCACTTATCTTTCATGATGATTCACTTTGCATGATGGATGATAGAGTTATCATTTTAATGTGTGGATCTCCTCCCCCTACAATGAGAGCTCTAATAAGGAAAGGATCTTGACCTGTTTATCACTGTATCCCCAACAACTAGCAAAATCCCTGCAATATAATAAATGTCCACAGTAAATGTTTGTGGAACAACATAGCATTTATATTAGGCTTTGACAGATAGTGTATTGGCCAGATACATGTATATCAAATAACCAGGCTAGTCACTGTCTACTGAGAGCATGAGTTTGTGGCTTCAGAATGCATTCCAAGTACTTACATACTTCTTCCTCCCTTTAAGAATTGAGGGATGGTGTAGTAAAAACAGATGGATAACATAAGCTGTAGGACGAAAATTTAGAAAATCTCTTTACCTCTCCTGCCTTAATTTCTTTCTTTTCCTTTTTATTTTTTCTTGAAGTGAGAAGGAACTGAAGATGGGGGACTTCACAATGTTTTTCTTAATCTCTGGAAGGGTCCTGTTCCAGATTGAACTTGCCTCTGTGCGTTCACAGGGTTGTATCCTTACGTGTGATTGAGTTTGCTGTGCAGAAAGGTGAAACCAAGTGGGGCTGGATAAAAGAAAGACAAATTAATGAGTGGTGCCAAGGGGTGGGATACAAATTTCATGGGTATTTTTATGCTGGACTTTCTGTCTCTTACACATCAGGAGATCACACAAGGTAATAAAGTAGTAATGATCAACTGCCAATTTACATTGTAATAATGAAATGTGCAGGGAATGGAAAATGAGGGCTATGTCTCCACTGATGATGTTTATCAATGCTGTGTAACTGTACATTTAAAAAGCTATAAAAACTTTGTTGAATTTAGGTTGTCGGAAGGCTGAGGAATCTTTGATTTTTGCATATTTTCTAGATGAAGTAAGTCCCGAGTATTTATTTTACCCCAAGATGTAAAGGAAGAAGTCCTCAGTTGTTCTTTACAGGAATCTTAGAAGCCCTGAAATGGACACCTAACAGGGGAGCTGGTGGAATTGTACAATTAGTCACATGATATAGTACAAGATCTAGCCTTTTGGGTAAGAATAGGTTCACTATAAAAGAAACAGAAACCTAGACACCGGCAGCTTCAGCTGGTGAAGCTAATGATGCTTAAGAGATGTGTCTCTGACAGATTCTATTGGGAAGAAAGGGTCTGCCTGTTAGCGTGTTCAAGAAGCACAGACCAGCATTGTATGTGAGACTCAGAGTGTATGGAGATAGATTCCCCTCTGAAGAACCATTAATAAAGGCCTATGGCAAGGTTTAGGAGTTGTAAAGAGGGAGAGAAAAGAATAGAGGCGCTGGAAGACTTTTGTGCATTCTAATAGATGACAATTACCAATTGATAAAAAAGAAGTCCAAAGAAATTGGGGCCAAAGTCTAAGTGCTATAAGAAGTAGAATATATTAAAGATTATATACATTTCATAGATTTAAGATAGAAATTCAAATAATATAGTATTGTGCTGTATGGTAAGATTTATTCATGTGCATTCTTATTTTAATAGATTAAAAATAACTTTCTAATGGAATTGCAGAGGAAAGATTTAAGCATAAAACTACTTGAGTGGTGTCTGCTGTCATACCATTATTAGTCAGATATCAGGAAGTGGTGGAAAGTGCTACCGAAGTGTTACTCTTTAGTTGAGGTTAACGCCTTCCAACACAAGTCTCTACTACTGACTAAATTTAAAAAACCGTAATGAATGAATACATGATCTGAGAATAGGAGACACAGAAGTAGCCCAATTCTGTGACAGCCTGTTATTTTGCTTTGCCCAGCCTGGGTCTTCATTGCTCCTCTGGACTTTGTAAATATGGTCCTAAGAGCTCCTGGGCCTGCTGTCTTCACCTACCACGTGGTGACCCAAATCATCACACCTGACTTTATTCCTAGTTCATTCTCACAAGAGCCCTTGGAGGAAGGTAGGGAAGGAATGATTGTCTCATTTTGAGCCCCGCAGAGTTTCAAGCCAGGGTCACAGAAAGAATGCAAGAACTGAGGCCAGAACTCAGATCTTCTGACTCTTATTTTGAACTCCTTTGCTGCATGCTGTGTTTGAGTTATACATCCACAAACATATCTGATGATACCACGGTTCTGATTAAACACCTTCAACGATTCTCTCCTTCATTTTGCATCACATCAGCCCTCCTGAGCTTCTTACATAAAGTTGTTTGCAGTGGCTCTATTTTTTTTTTTTTTTTTGAGATGGAGTCTCACTCTGTCACACAGTCTGGAGTGCAGTGGCACAATCTCTGCTCCCTGAAATTCCACCTTCCAGGTTCAAGCAATTCTCCCACCTCTGCCGCCCAAGTAGCTGGGTCTACAGGCGTGAGCTACCAAGCCTGGCTAATTTTTGTATTTTTAGTAGAGATGGGGGTCTCATTATATTGGCCAGGCTGGTCTTGAACTCTTGACTTTAAATAATCTACCCACCTCATCATCCCAAAATGTGGGATTACAGGTGTGAGCCACTGTGCCCGGCTGTGGCTGTGTTTTTGCCATCATTTCCCTTTATGCACTTCCCACACAGAGGAGGCCAGGTCTACCTGGGACATCCCTCTTCCTGTGCTCCTCCATGCAGCCTTCCCTCTTCCTGAAATACTCCTCTCTCTTCCACATCTCTTCCTCATATTCTGAAGCAAGACTCTTACTATTCCTATTGTTTCCATTGCACATTGCAACAGCTTTTATTTTAGCATTGGTCTGAGTCTTTCTTGAAATTAGAAGTGCTTGTTTTTGTTTTTATTTTTGGTTTTTTTTCTGAGACAGAGTCTCAGTCTGTTGCCAGGTGCCAGGCAGGAGTACAATGGCACAATCTTGGCTCACTGCAATCTCCATCTCCTGGGTTCAAGCAATTCTTCTGCCTCAGCCTCCTGAGTAGCTGGGACTACAGGTGCACGCCACCATGTCCAGCTAATTTTTGTATTTTTTAGTAGAGATGGGGTTTCACCATGTTGGCCAGGATGGTCTCGATCTCTTGACCTCCTAATCTGCCCAGCTTGGCCTCCCAAAGTGCTGAGATTACAGGTGTGAGCCACCACACCCGGCGAGAAATATTTGTATACATGCCTTTGTACTTCACCAGACTGTGAGCCCTTGGAGCACAGATTCTCCTATTTATTTTCTCAGTTTTGTGTCTCCATAGCTCCTATAAATTGTGCCTTACGGATAGATGCTCACTGAATATTTCTTGAAATCTAACGTCTGTTGAACTGTTGTCATGTATTATTAACTTTCAGTCACACATACCTTTTCCATCCACTTAAATTACAAACTTTTTGAATACTGTTCTTTTATATTGTAGGAAAATACTGGAATGAATATGATTGAAATTTGGATGACACAATGAGAAGTAATATGTAAAGGATAGCTTTTTTAAATTTTTGCACCAAAACGTGGTGTATGCCACTTATGTAATGACAATTATTAAGTTGTTTCTACTACTACTGGGTTAGTAATATAGAGAACTATTTATTTTAATTATCTTCATTATCAAATTCCAAAATATAATAAATATTTTAAGGAGAGAGTAACAAATATTTTACTTGACAATGACATTAAGATTTTACCAAGATTCTTGTATATTTTGGAAAATAGCATCTGGAATTTACTAAGAGAATATGAGATTCTTCATGCTACCAGACAATGTGTAGAATATTGCAACTTTTAGAGGAAACATTCTGTAAAGTCTGCACATATTAATCACAGACATATTTTGAGGGCTTATGCATTAGTCACAGTCTTCTAAAGCTTATCACATGTTACTTAATTTTTATGATAACTTTTAAGTTTATTATTATCTTGCCCATTGTTCTACAGATGAAGAAACTAAAACAGTATTTATATAACTTGCTCAAAGTCACACAGCCTTTAAATGGCAGAGGTGGGCTTTGAGTCCAGCCAGCCTGACTCCTGGAGCTGCACGTCAGTCCACTAGTTGATATCACCGGAGGGAAGAAAGTTTTCCTTCTATGTGTGTAGGGAAGGCCAACCTTCCATAGAGATCACTGCTGCCCCGTATCAGCAACTTTGGGGTGGTGCCCAGCAGCAAGGAGGCCGTGGGGTACACCTTGTGGAACTTTCTCCTACTTCTACACTGTCTGTAGAGACTGGTGTGTGGGAATCACTGCTGGGAAGCCAAGCAGTTCCTAGAGAGTGAATAAATTTAGTAGGAGAGTGATTCAATCTTCAAGTGAAGTCCTGAGTTGACTAGAGTTGATTCAGCTTAACGAGGTGTCAAAATGTCAACCAGGATATTAATCATGCTTTGTCCCTCCAGCCATGACTGCCACTTCTTTGTGGGAGCTGGGACCTGAAGGCCCAGGGAGGTGTGCTCCTGCTCCTGAGAGCTGCTCTGCTGGGTTTCCAGGGTACTCCCTATTCTCACTGATTTCTTGCATTTGTCCCTAGACTATAATCCCTTCTGCTCTCTTTAGCCCCAAACCATGTGCTGGCTGTAGTCAAAATAGTGCCCACGAACATACAGCCTTAAGGTGAAATTATACTGCTTCTATTTCAAATCTAGTCAGCTAATGTTGAATGATTGCAGCTCATGTCGTTTTTGTTGTTGTCAATTTTTAAGGTTGATCTGGTTTTCCATATGACTTTATTTTATATAAGGCTATATAATATGAAAAAAATTATATGGTATACTTGTAATGCAGATGACTTGTTATAATGTTGATATTTATACATGATTGATATAAAGGCTGAATAATAGATATCAGATTAACAGATTGCCTTAACTGATTATTCACATCCATCACACCACAGCTAGAATCTCAACTCTGCCATTTACTAGCTATTACTAACTATTTAAAGAACTTGAAAGTCTTTAAATCTAAAATGAAGGTAATGCACCTATCTCATAAGATTATTGCATCTATAATTTAGAATTTTGTTCTTTCCTGAGTATTGAGTTTCCTGGCTCTAAGAAGATTTGATTTAAGGAAATCAAGTATCTCTCATCTTGATATCAAAAGCCTTACTAGGGAAAGGCACAGATGTCTACAGAAGAGGTAACCATTCACCAGAAATTCCCCCATGACTTCTATGACAAATTTCCAATGTTGATTTGGAATCTGCATAACAGATTGTCCGAGCCAAAGGCTAACAAACTCCATCTACATGAAGTATGGTCCTTTTGGAAAACAACTGAATCCAATTAAAGAAAAAACCCAGAAGAAGGAATACAAGGGGTTTTGATTCTTTGTGTTTATTTCGTCAACCCAATTGGAATGCAAGAATCAGAAACTAGATCTAGATAAGACAGTAAAAAAGACACATGTAAATAAATCTCAAAGTTTCGCTCTTTTATTGACCTCCACGCCCAATTATATCCCTTCCCTAAGGTCAATGGATTCTTTTTTTCTTAGCCCTTAGAAACACAATCTAAAACAACAAGACCATAATTATAATATATTTCCATTTCAGACGTTTATACATGTAATTATGTTTGTGTTAAATTAGATTAAATGTCAAACCACCAATTTGCTTCTTCTTTTGTAACCTTCTGCATACAAAGTTTATCATCCTGACAAATAAAAGGCCCCTCCAACCTTGACACCTAAGAAGAAGAGCAAGTTGTATTTTTCCAAATTAGAAAACAACCATCAATCATGTCATTTAAAAATGAGGTTAGATAGCCGATGTAGCTCGAATTCTGTAGTGGTTTGGAGTTTATAAGATTAAAATATGACTTAATTTAATGTTAACAGAGGAAAGTTACTGTGAGTAGATATTACAGTTTTGGATCTATGGATTCAAGTTAAGCAGATATGATTTGAACCCCTTTTGTTTCTCTGACAATGTGATTAAGTGAAATGTGCTAAATTTAAAAGGGAATAATTTGCTATCCTTCCAGGTGGAAGGATACATTCTTCCCTCTTCCTGAAACACTCACCTCTCTTTCGTATCTCTTCCTCGTGTCCTGAAATGAGACTCTTATTACTCCCATTGTTTTCACTGCACTTTGCAATAGTTTTTGTTTTAGCACTCACCAGAGTCTCTGTTGAAACTCGAAGTATTTGTATACATGTTTATACTCTTCACCAGAGTGTGTCTTTAGAGCACAGATTCTGCTTTTCATTTTCTCAGCATTGTGTCCCTGTAGTTCCTGTAAATTGTACCTTGTAGATAGTTGCCTGCTAAATATTTCCTATTTGCATTTGAACACAGATATGCTGAAGATAAAACTTAATGCAAAGGCACTGTGTGGGGACTGGAAGAGAACTAAGCTGACAGATAGGGAGGGTCCTTTCAAATCTAGGTCTCAACATGACCTGCACGTTCAAGAAAGACCTGGTGCAGGGGGCAGTTTATAGGAAATGCACAAGGCAGCACAAACAGCGCCTGCCCTTGAGAAATGGAAAACTCGAATTCCTGCCATCAGCCTGAATATGTACTTTCTAGGCTTGCTTCTGTCTCTACTTCTCCATTATGATCTTTGCTCTCTTCTTTGAGCTCTCTGTATTTTAGTTTTAGGACCTGTACAATAGAATCCTATTTACCTATAGGGAGTTCAGAGGAAATGGTAATCTTGGAGATATTGGTGTTAATTCCAATCAAGGTAGCCCATACAAGTCATCTTTTCTTTCCCAAAGTCTGGGAGAGCACAGGAGCGGGGAGAGGTAAAGAAAGGCCTCTGATAGAAACAAAGTAATGGAAAATCACTGGAGCCCCAGGTACGTTCAACTATGGAGAGGAGATGAGAAATGATCTCCTCTTCCCTGGGACTTACATTACCAGGGCCTGAGACTTCAGAGGATATTCTCTTCTTAGGAGTGAGTTTTATTCATTGCATAGTTTAGATGCCCTAAGGCACGAGGCCTGACTTCTCTCAGGGAACCCTGATGAGAGAGTCTACACCAATGATTGCAGTTCTCCGTAATTCTATTTCATGCATCTCATCTCTGATGACTTTTATTCTCCGGCACATTTCCGCTAGTAGCCTTCCTATCTTAAGATCCTTAATCACATCTGCAAAGTCTCTGTTGTCACAAACAGGTAACACATCCACAGGTTCTGGGAGTTGGGACGTAAACATTTTTGCAGACCTTAATTTTGTCTACAACATAGCCCAGTGTCAACAATCACTGTCAAAATGATAGATGATGTTGTGTGCTTTCATCCCAAGGCACAAAGTGTCTATTTGTCTCTCTTTTGACGATGTTCAATGCCTAGACACATTAATTCATTGAAGGTGACAAAATAGTGATTTTCAAATTCTTTCATTGTATTTAATTAGCTGGAATAATTCTACAAGGAGACATTTTTCTTCATCTACCATTTGGTTAGCCATTAGTAGTGTTTGTCTACAAAAGGATGTATATGGTTGATACTATCCATTTATTTACCAGGAAATAAATAAGTTTAGTAGCTAACATTCTCCAACGGTAACAATTTTTTATTTGATAATGGACACAGGAATATAAATAGATTTGGCAGGTTTAATCAATACCAACTATTGGCTCTTTTGGAGCACAAGTCATTTCTTCTTTGTGAAGTGTAACCCTCTTCAAGTTGGCTCCCAGGTGCTAAGAGTTTTTGTTAGCTTCCTTGCTATCTTCTATGAAAAAGTATTTTAGGATCATTTCCCAAATCAGTTATTCTCCAAAAAGTATTGGTTTCTTTTAATGAGAATCACAGGATCACACTCTATGCACTAAGAGATGTTTATTGCTACTGGGTTTGTCATTTCCTAAGGTTTTTTTAAGTGGCTGGAGCTAAAAATTAGAAACTTTTGAAAAGATAAAATGCTTCGCCAGTCCATTCTGACATTTCCAATTAAAATTTAAGACTATGGGGTTTTTACTCTTTAATACAGAAAATTCTACTTCCCAAGTATGAGAGAATACTAGAACTGAAATATCCTGTGAATACTCATTTGCTCTACCTCATGTTCCCCACTTACAATGCAGAATATTAACACAAATACCATCACTATCAACACAATTATGGAAAACACTTAAACATTTTGCATTTGTTCTCCCAATTCTCCTCTTAATTTTTTTTTTTTTTTTGAGACCGAGTTTCACTCATGTTACCCAGGCTGGAGTGCAATGGCGCGATCTTGGCTCACCGCAACCTCCGTCTCCTGGGTTCAGGCAATTCTCCTGCCTCAGCCTCCTGAGCAGCTGGGATTACAGGCATGCACCACCATGCCCAGCTAATTTTTTGTATTTTTAGTAGAGATGGGGTTTCACCATGTTGACCAGGATGGTCTCGATCTCTTGACCTCATGATCCACCCGCCTCGGCATCCCAAAGTGCTGGGATTACAGGCTTGAGCCACCGCGCCCGGCCTCTCCTCTTAATTTTTACAGTAGTAGTTGTCAAAGCATATAGACATTAGACACTCTTCTTTTTCATAATTATTTTACTTCTCAGCTCTCATTTATTTATTTATTTATTTTCTGAGACCTAGTCTTGCCCTGTCACCCAGACTGGAATGCAGTGGTGCAATCTGAGCTCACGGCAACCTCTGCCTCCCAGGTTCAAGCGATTTTTGTGCCTCAGCCTTCTGAAATTGCAGGCACACACCACCATGCCCAGCTAATTTCTGTGTTTTTAGTAGAGATGGGGTTTCACCATGGTGCCCAGGCTGCTCTTGAACTACTGACCTCAAGTGATCCACCTGCCTCGGCCTCCCAAAGTGCTGGGATTACAGGTGTGAGCCACTGCACCCAGCCTCATTTAATCTTAATTCTTCAGGTAACTATATGATGTCTCCAGTCATTTGTATTATCTTAAACTTACTTTCTAAAGTTTCTTCAGGAAGATTTCACGGAAGCAATATTGTGTATATTTATAATACATTGTAAACAATTTATACCAGAAAGTCAGTTCAGCTGTTTAGAAAACATGTGTCATATTTTCTTTTTTTGAGTGTAAATATGTCACTCTATCTCTGGTAACACACAGCAGTGTTAAAAGTCTGATGATAATCAAATTTCCTTTGTAAGCCACTTTCTCCATCTGGCTAGATAGCCAAAGGACTTTTTATTTTCAATCCCTAAAGTCTGGTAATTTTACTAGAATGTGCCTTTCTATTGGTCATCCTGAGTTGATATTATCCATTACATGGTGTGCCCTTCTAATATGTATCTTCATATATTTTTAAATTTTTATTTTATTTTTATTTTTTTGAGACAGAGCCTTGCTCTGTTGCCCAGGCTGGAGTACAGTGGCGAGATCTCTGCTCACTGCAGCCTCTGCCCACAAGATTCAAGCGATTCTTTTGTCTCAGCCTCCCAAGTATCTGGGACTATAGGTGGGCACCACCACGCCTGGCTGATTTTTGATTTTTTAGTAGAGACAGACTTTTGCCATGTTGGTCAGGCTGGTCTTGAACCCCTGGCCTCAGGTGATCCACCCACCTTGACCTCCCATCTTCATATATTTTAATTTTAGTTTTCTTGAATTGTAGTTTTACTATTTGTTATATTTCTTTGTTTTGGTTTTCTTCCTCAGGGATTTCTTTTATCTGTATTTTGGATTTTCTTTGCTTATCTTCAATATTTGTCACTTTCTATTTAAATCTTTTCATGTCTTTTTTCACTTCTTTTTTGATTTGTAAATATTTTTCTTTCCCCCTTCTATTTCTCTTACTGAATTATTTATTGTGCTCATTTTCTTCTTATAGTTCTTCTAATAGCCTTTGTTGATGCAATGTTTTTTCTTTCATTTCTAATTATTATTTCTGTCACTTAATTTCTGAATTTTGTAAGTGTGAGTTTTGTTGTTCTTTTCTATCTTATGTCAGTTAATCAAAGTCTTTTGACTCATTTTGAAATAGTATAAAGTTGATTTGCTTGGTCAGCCTGACTTTCTGGTATACTTTTATTGTCTGTGTGGATGTTATTCTATTCCTTATTTATCTCATAATATCTTTGCTTGGGATTTGTCTGTGATCGTTTTGAGAACGTATTTTCTTTTGAAACTATATAAAAATTTGAGGAACAGACTAGTTTTTTTTTTTTTTAACTTCATAAGGCATCCACTTCTGTTTTTGATTTTTTTGTTTTTTCAAATAGTATTAGCAAATAGGGCAGCTCACTGAGATTTTCTGACGCTATTCTTTTGTCCTACTTTTATCTGGATGTTCTCTCTCTAGCGTCTTAATTGTCCTTGCCTTGGTCAATTTTAATTTCACTCCTAGCAGTTTTTCCCCAGGAGATGGCTTTGTTACGGAGGGGAGCTCTGGTGGGTGCATCAGTCTCAGGAGTTCATGTGTCTGACTGCTACTGGCTCTTTAGACACTACTGAGGGCTTCTGGTACAAACGCTCCCACTATCAGATTAGGAAAACCTCTGCCAGTTTCAGCTCTTTCATGTTAGTTGGTCATGCTTTACAGTAAACACCTGTTAGCCCTTTTGGGAATTTCCTATCCACAGATCCATCAGTCGCTGACCTCTGCTTCATCTTGCACAGATTCTGGTAGCCTGCAGATCTGCTGGCTGTTGGTGATTCACCTACACCTCTGGTATTTTGGGGTTGCTAAAGATAATGTGTCATCTAGATTTATTATAAATTGTATACATTGGTTTTACTATTGAGTTGCTTTGTCATCACTACTTTCCAGAATGTTAGATTCTTCTACATATATGAGAGAAATGTACTTATTGAAAATATATATTTATTTAAATGTATTTTAATGTATTACTAAAACACTTTTATTTCTAAAATTAGTTTAAATTTATTAAAATATTATTTTATTCTATGTATGTATTAAAATTGTATATACTTTTTTATAAACACAATTTTGAATAATTTAGATTTGCTGAGAAATTACAAAGCGCTTCTACATGCCTCTGCCTCAGTCTTAGTCTCTCCTGATGTTGCCGTCTTACTCGCCATGGTACATTTGTCAAAATGAAGAAGCCATCGTCACACATTCCTCTTGGCCAGACTTTAGACTGTATTTGCATTTTGCCAGTTTTTCCACCAATGACATTGTTCTAGTTCCAGATCCAGTGGAGGAGCCAATTGCATTGGCTGTCACATTTTCTTCGTCTCTTCTGGCCTGTGAGTTTCTCCATCTTTCCATGTCTTTCATGGTCAGCAACAGTTTCGAAAGGTGCTGGGTCGGGCATTTTGCAGAACACTCCTCATTTTGAATTTGTCTCATTCCTGACACATCATGAGATGAGGGTGTTGGGCTTTGAAAGATACCACAGTGGTGCAGTGCCTTCTCGTCACATCAAGTGTAGGGGGCATGAGATCCACATGACATCAGTTGTGATGTCAACCTTGATCGCTTGGTTAAGATTCCATACATTTTTGTTGAATTATTAACTGAAAGTGTTTTCCTTTCACTCTCCTTCACACAGCAAAAATACCACCCACTGAATAGTTTCCTCAATCCCTGTTGAGACACCAGGGGGTCTCTTAGGGACTGCGACTTTCTTCCTTCAGGCCCAGGCATACTATTCTGAGTTTTAACCCTCCTTCTGGAGAACAGGCCCCTCTGTGTGTGACATGGTGTGGCTGAGGAACATAACAAACACTATGCCAGGAATAGCGTGACTTCTTGATAACCTTAAATTCACAGTCATAAAGTTCACATGAGGAGTATTCAGAGGTTCTAAATTGTAAAATTAAGAGAATATTTTGAAAGGTTTCAAGTGGATCACAGAGTCACTGCAAATGTGGTTAAACTGACATTGACTAGGATTTGGTTTGATCCTAATAAAGAACCAGCTCCCAAAGCATCTCTCTCCAAAGTGACAGAAATAAAGTGAGGATCTTATGTTTTCCTGATCTGTCAGATCCAGCTTGGGCATACATGATTTATTGCTAGCAATATCTTTTCTTTCTCATTCAAGATAGAAAGAAAATAGAAAATTGCAAATATATGAATGCAGTTGGTTCATCAACCCAAACACATGAGAAAACAGAAAGGTAATGTTAGTAACACACCCACCCCCATTAAAGACATCACAACAAAAAGCACCAGCTTTGGTGGTCCAGTGGGAAATTAAATGCCATATAAGATAATCATGTTTGTATTCATCCTATTTGGTTTTGTGGGCTTAAAATGATAATCTATAATAATAGTATTATATATTTTTATGGAATTCCAAAGTCTATGATGCTTTTACATCTGGTTTTCTTGTTTTATTCTTTCTTATTTTCTGTGAGGTATAGGTTCTTATACCTGCTTTATAAGTGAGGAAACTGACTTTTAGAAAACTTAAGATTGGTGTCCAAGATCACATATCTTGCAAATGATGCCCATAATAGTTCATCAAATAACTGTCTCTTCCCATTAAAGACTGATACTGTGTTCTTGCTTTCATAAACATGATTTATTTTCCTCCACATGGGGTAAAAACACTTGTTAACTCACTAACCATGAGAGAGAGAGACAGAGAGAGAGAGAGAGAGAATAAAGGGATAACCTAAATAAAGGATTATATAATAATATCTACTATTTATTGGCAATTACTGTGAGCCAGATTTTAATCACTCTCTCTTAGATTACCCTGTAAGTTAAATCATATTCTTTCCTTTTTAATGAGAAGAAATGGAAATTCAGGTAGATTAAGCAATATAAAAGATACTAATTACTGAGTCCCAATCTTAGTGGTTTAAGAGAATAGAAGTTAATTTCTTGCTCCTATAGAGTCTAATGCAAGTGTCTCTGGCTGGTGAGTGGCCCTCTGTTGGCCAGTAAGGGCTCCAGGCTCTGCCACCCTTTAAGGATATAAAGTCTTCAACTGAATTCTCTGAATGTTCCTGTTAGAAATACTGTTTATACAATCAATAAAGGCTTTATAGGTAAGACAAAATTAGATTTCAGCTTGGCTCTTCTGAGTTATATAAATCTCAGATTGATGTTCAGATTAATGCAAGCTTCCTGGGCACAAGAAATTTTAATGGCTTCGACCTGGAAGTGACATATATCACTTCTGTCCACAGTGCATTTGCCAGAGCTTAGTTCCACGGACACTCTAGGCTGCCAGAGAGTCCGGAAGACATCACAGAGTTGCGTTTTCAGTAGGGAGCTGAAATGGGTTTTGGTAAATGTGTGGCATCTGTCACATGACATAATATGCCCAAAGTCATACAGGTAATAATTGGCAGAGACAGAGTTTGAATTCAGTGCTGATTGAAAGCCAATGTTCTTTCTACCATATGATTCCCCTTTCAAGTATTTTAAAATTGACTTTTACTATTTTTAAAGATAGCTGAAATATTTCATGGCAATATCAGTTTATGAATACAAATGATGCCACTTTTATTGCAATAAACCCTATTTGGCTGAATCTTTAAGCCTCACTCTTCTGTATTGCCAGGTATCCTGTCTGGTCCCCACACTGTCCCTTGCCCATAATTTTCTCTGGGACTCCCAAATCTAAAAGTCCCATGCACCCATGTGCTCACACATGCATCCCAACTACCACCCAATGCAAACCACCTTCCTCATTCTTCCCTTCTTGAAGATGTGAAGTCATGAGATGCTTCACGAAGGAAGACTTTTCTCCTTACCCTTTCCTACATATTGTTACCTAAGGAGTCATCTAATGAGGCAAGGGCCCAAAGCCTCAGAGAATCACTGCTCAAAATAGCTTCTTCAGGTTCTGTCTTCAAATAATCTTTATGAGGCTGCCAAGGAAGCAGATTCTAAGACTCATGCCTCCTCCCCCCCAACACTCACTGTGCAAAATGTACATGTCTTTCAACTAAGAGCCCCAAAGAGTCAGTTCATGTAAATGAACTGCTTGTGGCTTCCCTCAGCAGCCTAGCTCACATGGCCAGATAGTTCCCAATTGAGGCAGTGGCTCTCTGTGCAAAGCTATTTCTAGTTAACCCATTATACAGAGGGCATAAGGGTTTGTCTTTCCTTTTTGATGCTTGATTCAGTTCTTTCATCTTTCCCTTACAGTACTGTGTCTATTGTGCCAGGGTGAAAATGTTTATTGCCTATACTTTGATCTAAGGTATATGGTTTGATTTAGATGTTTTAATAATAATTTTAGCGAGGTTTGGGGCTAGTTTTTGTCATGTGAGGAGAAGTATGACAGATATTACAGAGGTTCCTTGGGTTACTTAGCAGTGGACTTAGCCTAGCCTTAAACTGGATTTGCCACTCTATCCAAGGGCACAAAATACTAGAACCAGAGTACTAGAACCCAGATCATCAACTGTGTTCACTAAACATTTGTAGAAAACTTCTTTTAATAAACTAATAGGAATACCTTGTTTGAAGAGAAAAAAAAAAGTGCTTGCAATTAGTGTATCCATCACTGGAAATTGGAATCTTGAGGTTATCTTGCCTTAATTCCAAAAGGATTTGATGCTTGCAGATACACATCTCATT
Organism: Sapajus apella; assembly: GCF_009761245.1. Classification (NCBI taxonomy): domain Eukaryota; kingdom Metazoa; phylum Chordata; class Mammalia; order Primates; family Cebidae; genus Sapajus; species Sapajus apella. The sequence goes on along the minus strand of NW_022436972.1, from coordinate 8,048,781 downwards.
TAGAAGATAACAAAACTGAAAAAAAATAAGGAATGAAATCAAACTGAAGAAGCAGGAACCTGCAGCCCCTCAGCGGTAAGGGAGATGATACAGTTTAGTGGGGAGGGAGGTCACTACTGCTGCAGCCACCAGCGATCTTAGGCCCCTCTATCAAAGTAGTCCACATATAGACCCAGCTCTGGACAAAAGATGAGCTGATGTCCTACCTTGGCCTTAAGAGTGAGGCATTGCTGGTCTTGCCCTAACAGTCACCTCTACAGAAAATTCATCATTTCTCTTATGAAAAGATAATAATACCGAAGTGCCAGAGTCCGTGGATTAAGTCGCAACCCAAGGCTGAAATGGCAATTACAAAAAGGCCAGAAGCTGGCTTCTCCAGCACCCTGAAGGCCGGCCCAGCCCAGGACACCAGATGTCACACTGCCTGTCCATCAGGGGCTGTCCTACTCACCCCCAGGCTTCAGAGTCGCTGTCTTGGTGGCAAAGGACCCTGATGAGAAAGGCCACTTAGGTTATTCTGGCTCTCATAACACAAAAGGCTCTATAGCTAAATATGTTTTTAAACTGGTTGCCATGGAAATGTGTCTTAAAGATAGCTAATCGTACCAGGGAAATCCGACTGGCAGTGATAGCAAATCAGACTTTGATTTCACCTCCTTAGACAGCCTGTCGAGCAACTTCAGAACAAGTGTATGCGTAACATTGAGGTTTCACAGTCTTCGCTCGCATTGCTCCAGAGTGTGGAGAAGGCACTTTGTGTGCGGACCTTCTGTCAATTGCTGATTATTCAGGATGTGATTATGAAGCTAGAGGGTTTTCAGGGCCTTTGCTTATCCTCCCTTTCCTCCTGTGCACTGCGCTTTAGCCATTTCATTGCTTATTAGTGTTTCCACCAGAGGGTGGAGAGGATAGAAAATTCCAATCAACCTGTTAACAGCTTTCATAAGAGATCTGCTGAGGGGAGAAACTAAAACCGTCTGAAATGAGGTTTGCGGATTATCTATGCATTTGATGTACGATTTCCATGTGAGTAATCTGACCATTTGGCGTTGGCTGCATGTGGCTTAGGTGGAAGCAGCAGCTTTGATGAAAACAGCCTTATGAATACACACATGGATCTCCATCTACACTGTAATAAGTGAATAAATGTCTAGAAATCTCAATACTCAAAAATGAATGTGGGCAGAACTACAGATCATTCAAACTCTAGAATATTTTCTGTGACATAAATCATTAGGTTGGCCACTCGTATTGGTTAAATTTACCTAATAATTGCCAAATTATTAGCAAAATGGTACATAAATAGATTTCACAAACAAGAAACCAGGATGAGGAACTTCTGAGCTTCCTTGAGGCTCTGACTATATTTATCTACTTATACACACACATAGATATACATAGATCATATTATAAAAGCATAGTTTTATATATGTGTCTGCATATATGCAGTCATATATAAATATATACATATATGTGTGTTTGTATATATACATAGAGGGTGGGAGGGCTTTTTATTGCTTTGATGAACTTTCTTCATAAGTAAACTTCTGATTATCTTACTATATTTCAGGAATGTTACCATGCAAAATAAGTTAACAACTGCAGAGTACCTTGAAAATGAACATCTTCCTTTTAGTGTTCTTGTTACTAGCCCTCGCTCTTCTGTGGAAGGTGACAATTGCATATGTATTTCCTGAGATGCAGACAACTGTACCAAAGAGCTGGGCATTCTCTGAAGATTCATTTTTTCAATGAAAGCAATTCTCCATTTTCTGGGCAGGAGACAAAATTAACGATCTCTGGGGAAATTCCTCACCTGAATTAAGAATTACCTGAGTCAAATATCCTTCATCTATTCCTTTCAGAAACTTTTAAACTCGGTCTTTGCCCAGAGTCTGACTGCCCAGGGGTCACTGAATGGTGAGGTAGGTGTTTGCTGTTTTGCTGACTGGTACAGTAGTGTCTTTTCATTTCTTGCTCTAGGGAACTCCTCTATCTCCAATACACACACAGTCACGCACACACACGGTATGTTTGTATGAAGCCACAGAGCACCAGCAGAGAGTAAATGTTTGCTGAATGTTACCAGAATCATAAAAGTTATCCTGGGTACCCCTTCGCGGAAAACACCGCAGATATATGATGGTTTACCAGAATTCTCACTACATTTTGCTCAGTGAAACATTCCCTTTAATTTAATAAATTTTGCTTATAAATTCATTTCTCCAGAAAATGTTAAAGAAATGCATTTATGTAATGAAAATATCGAAATTAACATTATTAATAAAGTCTCTTTTTACTTAAACATAAATCAATCCAAATGGTACCTGCTTCAACAAAATGCATTAAGCTTCTCTTATTGGGATTTTAAACTAGCTGTCAATTCATCTGTATAAAATTGCATGGATGTGTGAATATAAAACATTCGAACCAGCATTACATTCTTGTTTATGACATTTTCAACCCATATAACTCATGTACCTGAAATAAACATCCTTTAAAAGAAGAGAAAATGAAGCTCATGCAGAGTATTTACCGTTGATACTTTTCCTCTGACAGCCTTTTTCTTCTCTTTTACGTGTCTTCCCTTTGTCTCCTTCCATTATCAAATGTTTTCAAAGGCATCAAATAGAGATATAGAGAGAGTTGACGGTGAAAACAAAGTTCCAGGTTCTCTGTATTAACCAGCTTAAATTCTCCCATCATAATTCAGGTTATGACAATGACTTGCCCTCTTGCCAGAACTTGCTGCCATTTCCCTTAACATCTGGATTCAGGTTTCTTTCTCAGTAGTATGTTGACATTGAGATCGAGGGGTGTTTGGCCTAGAACAAGATCCTCCACATATACCCTTGCATTTTCTCCATTTCAAAGATGAAGAAACTGAGGTTCAGGAAAGTGAGGTTACTTATTCAGACGCATCACTAATAGGAAAGTTTTTTTTTTTTTTTTTGAGATGAAGTCTTGGTCTGTTGCCCAGGCTGGAGTACAGTGGCTCAATCTCTGCTCACTGCAGCCTCAACTTACCAATCTCAAGAGATCCTCCTACCTCAGCCTCCCGAATAGCTGGGACTACAGGCGGGCACCAACAAGCCCAGATAATTTTTTTTTCATATTTTTAGTAGACATGGGGTTTCTCCATGCTGGCCAGGCTGGTCTCGAACTCCTGATCTCAGGTGATCCACCCGCCTTGGCCTCCCTAAGTGTTGGGATTACATGTATGAGCCACTGTGCCTGGCCAATAAGCAAGATTTGATCCCAGATTTTTCTGGCTCAAAAGCCTTGTCTCCTGACTACCCTGACCCACACTCTACTGGTGCAAAAATGATTCTTGCTAGTTATTATTTAGGAGCTTTATCATTTTCCTTCCTCTCTGCCTCTATAGTGATTATTCATCCACAAATGAAAGCAGAGCCTACCCAGGGATTTTCCCACCCTCCAAACTACATCACAAGACATCAGGAGATGCTGCTCGTTTCCCTCATTCTTTGCTAGACTGGCTGTGAGCCCTCAAGCATGAGCCTGGCGTTTTGGGTGGCAGGCCCTGGGGTGGCTGCTGCTGCCGGCAACAAGGTCAGCTGGAACTGATTGTGAAAATATCAATTTTTAAAGTTTGGGGAAGTCAGACAAGTCATTAATTAAATCTCCACAGCAGATGAAATAACTTCTATGCTCTCGAGGATGACTCTTTGCTCTCCTTTAAGTTCATTAAACTATTTGAAATTTCAACAGGCTGGACGTGAGGAACCACATTTTCTACCTGTCTGAAAAGATATAGCAATTTCACTTGTTAATGAAGGTTTCAGCATTCAAAGGGATGCGACTCTTGATGTTTCTGTATTAATAATGTGATGAACTCTACAGATTCAGTTATGTTTATGACTCCATGATTTCCTTGGTTTCTTTACAATCTTATTGCGTATCTGTTTCTGGAAGTCTGTATAAATGTTTCTTTACAATCTTATAGCATATTGGTTTCTGGAGGTCTGTATAAATGGAGTGCTCCAGATAAATAAAAAATCCAAACTAAAATGCATAACAGCAGGAAGGGAAAACTGTCAGGTTGTTTAAATTTAGTTCTATTTACTAAAATTTGTGTGACTGGGTTAATTATGGTTTGTTTAAGTGAGGCCAATATCTTTGACATTGATGCCTCAGGCACATGGAGGTGGTAGCTGAGCTTGGCTTTCTGATATTAAATGCTGTAGTTAAAAGTTTACTGAAAAAAATTGCATTTATAGCCATACTGCTAATAAAAAAAAAAAAAAGTAGCCCTCAACAAAGGCAGTAAACCAAAAACAAAGTGAATCGTTTTGCTAACTTTTTATAACTGTTGCAGACATTAGATAGCATCTGGTCTTGACTTATTGGAGATATCCATTTATTTTTATGCTTTATTTGTAATGTATTAGACAAATATTTATTGAGCATCTACTTGACGCCTGACACTATGTTACATAGTGAGTAATTGAAGTACTATTAATTCTTCTATGAAGGAGCCAACAAACCCATATAAGACTATAACAGATGTTTGGTTAATGTCATTTGAAACTGGATACTAAGATACTAAGTAATCTCCAAGTGAATGATGCACAAAAGCTGGTCACTGCCCTTCAGCAACTCAAAAGAGCAACTCCTCTCTTTCTGTTTAGCAAATAATAAGTCTGTGTTTTGTTGATGTCTTGCCTGAGGCCTCTTTCCAAGGTTTGATTTTATGGATGAGAACACCTGCTTCTTAGGAGTCTTCAGTTTCTGTAACATCTGCTGATGTCCCCTGCCCCGGGCAACCTACATTTAATGATTCTTGGGTCCCTCTGGAATAAAGCTATGAATCTTTCATGTGGCATTCATGGTTTTCCTCCATCTGATCCCAGCCTGCTTTCCAGCCTCCTTTCTCACTAGGAACCTTCCTGTACTTTATGCTCTGGGCAATTCTGGCTACTTACTTTCCCCACAAACAGGTCCCCATCACTTGCTGACATTGTCTCCTCAACACAGAATGGCTTACCTCCTCAGCCTTGCCTATGAAAACCCTATCCACCCTCTAAAAAAAGATCAGATCCTGAGCCCCTAGCCTGATGTAATTACTTCCTGATCTGAGTCTCGACATATCATGGTTTATCTAATTTTATGCTACATGTTCTCTAGTTGGGTATATTTTATTATTGGAGTACTTGTTTTATTTTTGCTTTTAAACTTTATAGTTTTAGGTGTGATGAATGTCTGAATCTCAGTCATCTCTGTATCCCCTGTTCAACTCTATACCAAAGTATTTCTAGAAATTAAATGTTCAGTGAATGAATAAATAAATGTAGGCTTAACTCCCCATTCACCTTGCACCCTATGTTTATGGCTGGAAGTGGGAGATACAATCAATGTTTAAGCTCCTCATTAACGCGTTTCCCTGCCTCTGTGCAGAAGAGTTCCTGTACTGAATTTTAGAAAACCATTAGACCAATCAGCCTATTTCAAATAGCAAATACTTGTGGCCAGTGTCTCTGGCAGATTTCATTTTTGCCAACACCTCAGAGAATTGTGACTTCCAGGTGTTGCGGATGAAGCGACACATCGTCACATGCACCATTCCAGTGGAATGGCCAAGAACACAGCTGCCTCTGGGAAGAGGTAGATGAATTCCCTTCTCAGTTCACACTACAGAGGAAACCTTCTATGCACTAATGAAGCCTTTTCTGCTCTGCCTGATAAAAAGAATTTGGCATTGCCTGGGCCAGCCATAGTCAAAAACATGGACGCAAAACTATGTCTTCCTTCCCTGCTTTCTGTAACCCTCGGTTCTCTCCTAGCATCCTAATTTTTAGGCCCACCTTTTATGTTTAAGACATACTAAGGGGTTGGGGAATGCCAATTTAGTATACTAACTTAGAATCCCTTCTCAGAAGTATTTTCAATTTTAAAAAGTGTATAAAAAGACAATATTTCATACAAACTAAGGTCTCTCTCTGGATGGAATTTCAGTCTGTGACCCCCTGTGGACATGTCAGTATGGTTTAGTGATGACATCTGTGATTCCATGTGAAAATAATAGTGCTTTCCTAAGGTTTTTCAGAGGATAAAATGAGATATTGCTTTTATCAAGATCTGAGATTTTAATCCCACTTGCAATCTAATGAATTAGCCTGCCACAGTTACAGGACACCAGCAGAAAGCATGAGACTCCTGGGTCAGAGAAAAAGGACTTTGTTATTCACAGCAAAAACAGGAACCAGAGTATCAGCATTCTCTTGTACCAGTCCCCAAGCCCCAGTTCCCGCAGGGCAACACAAAAAGGCCAGGAAATACCTGTACACATGATGGGCTTGGTTACAGAAGAAGGCTGAGTTTAGGAAAACTGAATATTTTGTAACAAGAGGTAAACATACCGTCCATTGCTCCAGAGTGAGATATTATGCTTCTTGTACGGGGCAGTAAGCACACATACTCCTAGCTCTGGAGGGAGACACTGTATCAGTCTTGCAGAGCTGTTTGGTATACAAACATTTTGAAAAAAATAATCCAGAACAAAGGCAGTCAATGCCTCTGCTGGAATCACTTGCAACAATGTGAGCAACCCATGGAGCACTGTCTCCCAGCTTGAAAAGCACGTGTCATGGTACCTGGCAGACAGTAATGACTTGGTCACTGTGATTATTACCATTATTGAGTCACAAAGATGAGTCTACCTTAATGCCGGAAGGATGGTCTCATTCAGTTACAGTGAAACTGAAAGGCAAATATAAACAAGTCATCATGCATTATACATTTTAGGAGCTGAAATAGACACCATTCATTCATGGGCATCCAAACAGAGTCAGAAGGCTCAGGAAGAGGTTTTGTTTATTATGTTGCTGCTTCAGCAGTTCCGGCACACCAGTTCTGTGCCGTTTCCTGGAAGAAAATAAATAAGCTGGGGCCACTGGCCATTCTTCAGAGAGTTTAATCTTTCCACTTTTGAGGTGCTGCTCACTGATTCAGTATGCAGAGCAAGACTTGCTCCTTCCTTGCAGAATGTATGTGCTGTGGACTGTTTCCTTCTAAAAATAAAGGTGCACCCAGACATCTTGTCTGCAAAATGCCATTGTTTTTCCTGTTGAGTTGAAATGGCAGAGGATGATTATGAATGGAAGCATCATCTCAATAACTTGGAAAGCTTTGAGAGACAAGTTTCGTCAGGATGGAGTAGAAGGTCACACTTGTTTGTCTTATGTTCCTGCTCTTCTGTCCTTTGAGTAATCCTTCCCCTTAAAAAGAAGGCTGGCTTTCCTGACTCCAAGGAAAAGTAATTGGTTTACACCACACACATTTACCCAAACATCTCATATATGTGGCATCTAATATGAGCTCAATAAAAAAATTTTAACCTTGTTACCCAGTGAGAGATCCCATGTGTTCTCCCTCCCAAGAAACATTTGAATTTTTTTTTGAGACAGAGTCTGTCTGTTTTTGTTTTGAGATGAAGCCAGTTCTGTCACTCAGGCTGGAGTGCAGCAACACGATCTCAACTCACTGCAACCTCCACTACTGGGTTCAAGTGATTCTCCTGCCTCAGCCTCCTGAATAGCTAGGATTACAGGTGCCCGCCACCATGCCCGGCTAACTTTTGTGTTTTTAGTAGAGACTGGTTGCTCCATGTTGGCCAGGCTAGTCTCAAACTCCTGATCTCAGGTGATCCACCCATCTTGGCCTCCAAAAGTGTTAGGATTACAGGCATGAGCCACTATGCCCAGCCTGGAACATTTGAATTTTAATAAATAATAGACCTGTTTATACAAAAGAAGAGGATCGAGTATCTAAAAGCCTGAATCTCTAACTGATGTTTTGATACTAGTGAGAAAGGTAATTTGGGGCAGGGTGGGGGTGGGTTTGTATTTCTGTTTCAATTCCTGAGACAAAAATGATTGTCCCATTTATATCAGAAGATCATTTAGAGCTGCGGTTTCTCAAACATAAAGTGTATAAAGTGCGTGTGAATCACTTGGGGTCTTACAAAAGGTACATTCAGATTCAGCACGTCTGGGTGGGACTTGCACTTTTGTGTTTCCATCAAGCCCTCAGGCTGTTTCCAGGCTGGTGGTGGTCCACTGACCAGAGATTGCACATCAGGGACGGGAGAACTTTGCTCAAGAAGGCTTGAGGTGGAGGAGGGGAGGGCAGATTCCTATGGCTGCTCGGACTTCCAGACACAGCCCTCTGCAGGCTTCTCTGAACCCAGGAGTCTCCCCTGAGAGGGCTTAACCCCACTGCTTACTCCCATGCCTCTGCACACCCTCCCTGACCAGTCCAAAAAAGCGAGTCAGGGTAAGTAGTGAAGGTGGGGAGGGCAGATGAAAATCTCCTTAGACAGCACATCCCTGAGCTCACACAGCACCCAGCTCACTGCAACTGGTGCAGCTCTGGGCTCTGAGAGCAGATGGCAGGTGGGCAGCATCCCATGGAGAACCTTGGCCCCTATCATACCCCCAACGCTGGGCAACTCTCGCACCTCCCTCCTCAGCTCCTTCCCAGCCTCAACGGAGAGTCACCTGAAGAAACAGACTGTCTGCTGATCATTAATCACATCCGCAAGACCTTGTCTCCATGCCCAGACACCGAGCTGGCGGAAGACGGCTAGCTTTAGAGAAAGCTGCTCCAGCACGTCAGGAGGCGCTATGATGTGTCACGTCCCCATCTCGGTGACATCGCTGGGCTTACAGAGCAGAAAGAAAGAAACCCATATGTTCTCATGCCTCGATAGCTTATTTCCTAAAACGATACAAAACAAACAAACAAACGCAGTTTTTAGAATGTTGCTGCAGATCAAAACTTCAGTGAATTTCAGCAGGCACATATTGATTGAGGGGTTTCAGGTTACTAACCACAATCTGCCCAGGGTGGATTAAAGTGGATTAAACCACTTTTTCTTTAGATTCTATGGCAGAGATGTCCCCAGGGCCCTGGCCAGTTTGCTACCTCCTCACACTCCTTTTTCTTTTCTTTCTTTTCTTTCTTTCTCTTTCTCTCTTCCTTCCTTCCCTCCCTCCCTCCTCTTTCTTTCTTTCTTTCTTTCTTTCTTTCTTTCTTTCTTTCTTTCTTTCTTTCTTTTCTCTCTCTCTCTCTCTTTCTTTCTTTCTTTCTTTCTTTCTGTCTGTCTTCTTTTTTTGTGTGAGACAGAGTCTTGCTCTGTTGCCAGGCTGGAGTGCAGTGTGCGATCTCAGCTCACTGCAACCTCTGCCTCCTGGGTTCAAGCTATTCCCCTGCCTCAACCTCTCGAGTAGCTGGGACCACAGGCGTGTGCCACCATGCCCAGCTAATTTTTTTGTATGTTTAGTACAGACGGGGTTTCACCATGTTGGCCAGGAAGTTCTTGATCTCCTGACTTCGTGATCCACCTTCCTCGGCCTCCCAAAGTGCTGGGATTACACGTGTGAGCCACATGCCCAGCCCTCCTCACAGCCCTTTCTTACTGTGCTTCCCATGTAAGCCACGGTGCTCAGCTCCCCTCCATGCCTGGGCACCTCTCCTAAGCCAGGCCTGTGTGAGTGAGTTTGCTTCTCCCGCTCCTCACTTACCCTACCATCCCAGTTCAATTCCTGAAGCTAAGCAGGCAAGTGAATTTGCAGTAATGTTAGTGAAAACGGTAGCTCTACATATCCTCAGATATGCCCTGTACAAATCATTCTGCGTTGCTGGTTTCCACCGAAGAATGGGAGCTAGGGGACGAATGGACCAGGAAGGTCAGCTTCCCCTCCGCTTCCACCCAACCTGCAGAAATGCTGCCCTCTTTATGTAATCACCCAAATAAATGGCAAAGGAACATCAGGAGATGTAAGACCAGCCTACAGACAGGGAGTACGCAAACTATGACCACAACAATCTGACCTCAAAAAAATAGCCACCCCATCTCCCTGACTTTCTTATCACAAGGCTTTGTCCCCTCTTTGCTGTCAGGGTTCCCAGAGAGCAAAAAAAAAAAGCTACATTGTCTAGTCATGTCTGTCTAAGAGTGAATGAGTGCAGAATCCTCCTGTGAGAAGCTTTTCTTCGGACAAGAGATCTCAACCATGTGAAGTAAGGGTGCTGGGAAGGGCCAATGCTAGGGAGTTAGGAAGAGGTTGCAGGGTGTGGTGAGGATGGGAAAGGGCTTGGTTGAGGCTGAAGCTTGGAATGTTTGTTGACCTTTTCAGAAGCACGGTCTTCTATTGCTGTATCTCCTCTATAACTCTTGTTTTGCCTTTTAATTAGATGTAGATGATAATCCCTCCAAGACCATTTTCTCAATGAAGAAGGCAATGCTTTTGCAAAAGAAGGGGGCCTAAAAAGATGATGCAGCTGTGACATTTGAACACCAGTGAGAATGGGCTACTGGAACAGGGCAGGGGTGGGCAGGTGCATATTCTCAGTATTCCTCAAATCACCCGGCAAAGATGGCTCTGCACTGTTTCTATCAGGGGATCACATTCTTGGGTTAAAATGCTGCTGAAACGAGTGGTTACCAATGAGGAGAGATGCTTTTAACTTCCCTGTCCTCTTTCCCCGCTGCACCTCTCTCCTCCACCATATGTTCTGGCTCCTCAGAATTCGGTGGCACACAGAGTCCCTTCTCTTCCCCATAGCAGACCATTTCCCCAAGCGCTACACCCCCTGAAATTCCAGTGGGACTCTAGGACATTCAGTGCCATTGAGGGACTTCCTTATCAATGTGTGGTGAGTGACAAAGTGTTTGGTGGAACTGCAACACAATTTATAAGGTTTCCCATTTCAACATTTGCTTCCCTAAGGTGTCTGTGAATGAATATAAAGCATATTGGAAGAGGGAGATAAAAATATGTATGTACGGCGCATCGCTCTTCCATTTCAGGGGTTGGGATCTATGAGGCCTGCTCGGTTCTAGAAGTCCGTCAGGATTTGGGGCAGTTCTGCAGAAGTCTTAGAGAGGTTGAATGTGGTAGTCACGGTGGGGTGCCCTGCAGGGCCCTAGACTCCACCCTCACCTGGTCCGGGACTTACAGTTCCTAGGGTGAGCCATACCCAGGTTCATCCCAAAGCACTGGGGAGACTGTACCTGTGTGTGCATTTGTGTGTTCTGAGTGTGTGAGTGTGTGAGTGGATTAGGGGTGAGGTAGTCCTGACTTGGCTGTCTTCTCCCTTGCTGACTTCTGCCTACTTGTCACCATAGCTATGCTTTCATTCTTCTCAAAATCTGCTATTGAATGACCTTATGCTCTTAATAACCTTCTCATTAAGAGCATGCTTTTGAAACCAGACAGGGACTGAATGTCAGTTCCACCACTTACTCACTATGACTTGGGGCCAGTTGCCTGAACTCTTTATGCTTTAATTTTCTCATTTATCAAATAAAGATAATAATAAGCTGTCATGAGAATCAAATAGGTTAATTCACACAAAGCACTTACTTAATGTCCCCGAGCAAAGGTTTCTCAAATAGTAAATAGTTTCTTGTAAAGATCAGGGGTACCCATGTAATCGCCTCACCAAATGCCTTTACATTAGGCAGCATGTGAGGGTAAGCTACTAGAGGTAAAACCAATAGTCACACCTTATTTCATGATGATGGACAAGTATCTTGATGAGTGCCTGCTATGTGTTGGGACTTCTGGTGATCTCATGTAATTTACTCATGATTTTTACTACAAACTCTATAATATTTGGGAAAACTGCTCAGAGAGGCTGGGTCCTTTGTCACTGAGCTAATAACTGGGAGAGCAAGGATTTGGATTTGGATGTATTTGGCCTCAAAGCCATATATTTTTTCTCCTACACTGCACTGATCTTTTAAAATAAAAATATATTATTTGAGCATAAAGTTTAAGACCCAACATTAACGTTCTAGAAATCCGGTGAATATAGAAGTTTTAGCTTTGTGACTGGGGCCAACTATACAAATGAACAAACTGGTCTCAGAAGCTTGTAGAAAAGGGGTAAAATGATGAAATCGCAGATTTTAAAAAGAATGAAAGCATAGCCATGGTGAGGAGTAAGCAGAAGTCAGCCTTAGGACGGAGAAATAGCGGAGGGAGTGTAGCACATGGCATATTATGACTTTAGCACTGACGCTGTGCAATGCATTGTGTAATTCTGATGTATAATGAATGTGCCCCACAGCGTTCTGTGCCCTTCTGGGAGATTTTAGCTTGTGTGACAGAGCAATGTGAATTTCTGCAAACCTAAATCCAGGGATGCTTGATATTAAAAGGAAGACTGAGGTGGGATTAATATTCCGGGCTTTTATGAATCCATTTTCTTTTCATTGCTTCTATCTGACTAGGGTGACAAGGTTTTATTTTAATCTCTTTACAGTCGGTGAAGTAGGACCCAGGTGTTCTTTCATGGTGCCCTTATCTTGCCATGTAAGACCTATTATTGTCCATTCTAGTATCAAATGTAAATGAAATTCCCAAGAACGTGTCTAATTTGGTAAAATGAATAGATTTGGAAAACCACATAAGGAGACACCCTTAGCCCAGGTTAGAGCATGCCTCCGACCTGGAATCATTTATGTACTCCTCCACATTCTCTTTACTCTTTTAGATTCCCTCCAGGAAGCATCGCAGGTTGGAGAGACAGAGTAGCCTGCTCAGATGGGTCTTACACTTTGTTAATAAGTCTCTCTCCCTTCATGGGAAGGCAAACCTTTTGCATGGGCAGACTCCGTGTCATATTTATCTTTTTGTTTCTAGCACTTAGCACATTATCTGGCATATAGTGAACACTTAGCATTTGTTGAATGAATACATGACCAGTGGAGACAAAGGAGATGACACGTATTCCGATGCTATGGTATATCATACACGTGTTGGGCCCTTCTCTTACTTGATGTTATTTATTTTTCACCAAAACCTCAGCTCAGATATTATTTTTCTTTTCACATATGAGAGCAGAGATAACAACTCTAAGGGCTTTGAGAGCCAGCAGGTAACATTGCAGAGAAAGTGGGCAGTAGCCAATGGAAAGTGGAAGGACTTATGGAGACCTGGCCCAGTCCAAAGGGGGCAGCCCTGACTCAGCTTCACTCAACAAGTGCTGTTTGGGAATCTGGGCCCACTTAGTCACCTTGATGAGGCTCATGATAAACGAGAAGCAGCTGCTTCTGAAAGGAATTGCTACATTTTTGGTGGTGGTGTCAGGAAGTAAGTATATGGAAGAATAGATAGATGAGTGGATGGATGGATGGTTGGGTGAATGGACCAATAGATGAATTAATGGGTGGACGGATGAGTGCAGGTTTGCTGTTGCTGGACATCCTTAATTTTTCCACAAAGTTAGAAATTGAAATGCTTTAGTGGAATCTCCCAACTTTAAAATCGTGGTTCACATGTGCTTAAAACAATTTGTGACCCAAAAGAATCAAATCAGCGGGACAGTTTTGGCCACAGCAAAACCAGTTTTCACCACTTGCATAGGCTTAGAGAAGTTAACAAAATTGCTCTAGGTCAGGCAATGCCTGCACTAGATTTCTAATTTCTGAGTTCTAAATACGATTTTCTTCTTCCTATATATATGTCATTCATAAGTGATAAGATTATTTGAAAGATTATTTTATTTTCTAATCAATCTAGTCATAGATATTTGACTGTAATTCCTATATCAATATATTTTTTCTGAGAAATATGTGCCTGGGCATGATTTCATTTTTTAAATGTTCTCAGAGAACTGTGTCTTGGGTGTTATGGGGTGATCTTCATCCCTGTAATACCAGAAAGTTTGTCCAACCTGCCTGACTTTGCTGTTGTGGTGGTTCTGTTTTGTTTTGTTTTAGGCTTTTTGCAGTCTGAAGCCATGGTTTTTAGTTTCTGTCTCTAGTGATAAGTGGAAAAGAGAGATGAGGAAGGGGCTCTACTGGCCCAACCAGAAACAGAAACTAAAAGCAAATGACTGTATTCTCTCCCTTGGACACCCCTGCAGGGCCTAAGGTAATTGTCCTTTCCACTGCTTTCCTGGTATCACTGGCAGAGCCAGCCAATTACACAGTGGAATAAGCAATTCCTTGCAGAGACAGCATCACAGAGGCACAGATTAGGTCCCACAGCTAGGAAGTGTTAAGTCCAGGATTCAAATCCAAAACTGAATCCAGACCCTGTGTTCTTAACTCCTGTGATACATACCCTCTCTGAATGCAGTGGTGTTTGACAGAGACGTCTTTGCCCTCAGACTTGTTTTCACCAAGAATAATGAGGTGACTGTTAGATAGATTCTCTCCCCTTATTAATTCTTACAGAATTGTCTTCCTTCTAAAACTCTCCATCCATCCACCCATTCATCCGTCCTTCCACACTCATCCATACATACTTTCCACTTATCCGCCCACGCATCCAACCAGCCATCCCTCCACTATCCAACCATCCATCCATCCATCATCCCTCTACTCATCCATCAATCCATCACCCCGTCACTCATCAATTCACCCATTAATCTTTCCCTCCATCTATCACTCCACTTAGCCATACATTCTTTCATCTATCCATCCTTCTATCTGCATATCCATCCATCCACTCATCCATTTATACATAATTCCTCTATTCATTCATCAATCCATTATCTTGCACTCACCCATCCACCCATTAATCCATCTATCCATCCATTCACCCATCCATCCATCCAACATCCATCCACTCATCTATCTACTCTTCCATATACTTATTTACTTCCTGACTACCACCACCATCACCAAAAATGTAGCAATTCCTTTTAGTAACAGCGGCTTCTGTATAATCATAAGCCCCATCAAGGTGACTAATTTCAGAGGAAGTTTTGAGAATCAGAAACTTAAAGATTGGCATTGGGTGTCACTGAGAAAACAGCAGACAGATGTTAACAGGAGCTCTGTGGTTCTGAGTGGTAATTTCCTGGAAGTCTGTCAAGGAGTTTTCCAACTAAAATTAACTTTTTGGCGTCTAAGCCAGAAACACAAGCTGTGCTTCATTCCCAGCCTGCATTCATGTGCCTGTGTGCATGTGTGTGTATGCTTCTGTGTGCCTGTGCCCATGTGCACATGCTTCTGTGTACCTACATGCTTGTGTGTGTATATTTGTATTCATGCACATGTGTATGTGTATGGGTGCATGTGTCTGTGTGTTAGGGATGGGGACTAGTAAGAAAAGGCAGTATCCTATTAATTGGCACATTTCTCATAAGAATTTAAACACCATGTAGCTCACTTTACAGAACTCAAACATGCTTTCTGAATTGCATTGTTGTATTAAATTGAAGGCAGGAGCACAACTTTGCCAGGATTACTCCAGGGAATTGAGTCATTCAGTCACCAGCAAAGGTAGAGTGGATTCTTTATAACATGCCTGTCTTTAGTTATCCAGGTGATAACAATAAATGACAGAAGAAATGGCAACCAGAAGGCCTGACTATTTCTGAGGCTGATTCTACAGGCTATATTTTGAAGCTTCTACCTTTCTAGAAATGTTCTCCAGTGGCCCCATTCTTTGAACTCCATTAATGGGCTTTCTTGCCTTTTGGATTTCAGTTGCATTTGGTCAGTGGCGGTGGTGATGGGAGTAGCCACCGGGGGATGGGGACACAAGCAGCAGGCTAGGGGTCTGGGGGAAAGTTAGGCTGGGTATGTATTCCTCTGGGTTCTCCATAAGGGTTGCTTTAGGCTGGTTGCACACCTTGACTGAAATACACACTCCTATAACAGCCCCTTGGGTATCTGCTACCTCATCTTTCCTCATCAGGCCTAGGATGGAAACAGGAACTGTCTTTATCCGCTCTAGCCTCTTGCACGATCTCCAGTGATTTTCCTACCCTTTGCTCATGACTTTGTAATAATTCCATTTATTAGCCTTAACTTGTCCCAATTTTATGCCAAGATCTCGCTGATACACAGACCAATTGAAGTAATGGGACCCTAAAGCAAGTCTAAACCCATTTGTGTGTGATTTTTCTCCACTGAAAGTTGCATAACACCAGACTTCCTTGCTCACAGGAAAGTTGTCAAGGCACGATGAGAAAGAAGGAGAGGCTCTGGAAGGGTTAAAATAAAAAGGCAATTCCATAGCAAGATGCTGATGCACCTTACACAATATCGTCTCTGTATCTTTTCAGCTAGAATAACAGGCAAGAGTGAAATGCTTAGTCACTCACAATCCCAGGAAAGTGTATCCTGTGCTTTCTGGGGTGTTCATCAGGCAGCATCTTGCTTTCTACCAATAATTCAGCTGAGCATGAAAAATTGCACAAATTCCAAACTTCATCAAAACATCCCCACACTGGGCTGGGTGCCCTCCATTTTGTGGACACAGATGTCCGGTTGCTGAGACAAATGAGTCACACTGGATATCGGTGAGTGCAATAGAACCGCACTTGACTTCCAGAGTGCAGAATCCATAGTTTTTGACTAAACTCAAGGAAGAACTTTACCAGGCATTCCAGGACATACTCTCTTCTGGCTTAACGGCAAAACAGTCCTGGAGATGGCTCAGCACCCAGTATTCACAACACTCTACAGTACACATTCTCATTGGGGCATCTCTTCATATCCTTTGCCCTGGCCATGGACCTGCCCAGTGAGGCATTTTTAGGGGCATTCGAAGTCCTGGGTGAGCAAACATGAACACAAGGGTTAAGCTGTCCTACCCTGGTTTCTCAGGAGATTGTTCCATACGCAGATTATTCAGTATTGTGTGTGGCTTGCCATACACCCCAGGTCTAGGTTCATCCATTTAATGAGATGTACCTCACTGGCTACAGACACTCACAGGTTTGAGGTGAGCAGGAAGAAAATGGATAAGGTGTAGCAAGTAGGTACCTTCTTGCCTGAGGCATTCCACTCCTTTGATAAACAGAGACAAAACAAAACAAAACAAAACAAAAACAAAAAACAAAATTGAAGGCTGGGATTAGGGCTGGAAAGCGAAAAGGAAGATTGGATTTTCTTGGACTTTTTGCTATGGAGTAGAAAGTACAGCAGTAGAGAGCAGGAGCATAGAAACTTGGCACAAAGGAGGCTTTGACTTGCTAGGCACATTCTACAATGTTTGGAGCTCTCTCTCTGCAACGGTTCCATGCTCTACAACTCAAGGTCTCCCTGGTCTTATGTCCTTCAGACTAGACTCAGATGTCTGATTGCTTCAGCAATGCTTCATGGCAATGTCTTACCACCCCATTTCATACCTAGTTTCTGGAATAATCTCCTCAGCTCATCCGTCTTTCCTCTTCTCCTTCACCATAGCAATAGGGACCTGAGTAGGGAGGATGCTCTGTGTCCCTGGTTCCCTCAGTCTTCTTGGGAGAGTCTGGTCCTTCTGATAGAGTTTCAGGTTGCCTTCATGGTATAGGTGAAGCAAAGTGCGGTGGCACTTCACCAAATGATCTGTCAGTGTGCCTAGAAATAGAGTCTCTGTCAGGGCTGTTTGCCTCCTATCACATGCCAACTGGCAAGCAGGTGGATTCTCTCACTTGGCAGCTGGCTCCCATCTGCCCCCTGTCAGTCTGCAAATATGACCGGAGTTAAACTCTAACTTCTAGCAGTGATGTGCACAGCCGCAAAAACCATATGGATTCAAACATACACTTTTGAAAGTGACACCTGAATCAGTCATTTAAATTTATTATCTCAAAGATCAGTTTCATTAAGACTCCCACTTGTGCTAAACAGAAATCACACTGACGTCAGGCAGTGACCTCAATTCTCAGAAGCTGAGCAGGTCTAAGCCATCCTGTTCAACACACAATTCCCTTCAGTTTCCATTACAAGACCTCAATCAAATGTCCAGGAAGTGATTCAGGATATATGCTCTCCTCTGAAACCAGTTACTCAAGTTCTTGGTGGCTTAATACAAATACAGTAAACAAGGGACTTCACAGGGGAGTCATCAGTTGAAGCCAGCAAGGGACCTGGTCACCTTCAGTGTCACAGAGCTAGACTTTGATACAAGGAGTTCTTATAAAACAGAGAGCACATGGATTAAAAGCCACAGATACATCCCGAAGATACTTGCTTTATGTATATCTATTTTTAACTCTCATTTTAGTTTTCGGGGCACATGTGAAGATTTATTACATAGGTAAACATGTGTCATGGGGATTTGTCACACAGATTATATCATCGCTCAGGTATTAAGCCCAGTACCCAATAGTTACCTTGTCTGCTCCTCTCCCTCCTCCCACATGCCCCCTACTTTCCTTATTTTAAGAAAACAAGGCAGGTGATGTCCCCACAGCTCTTCCCAAAGGCGGATGAATGAACTAGAGGGTTCTATGAAAGTTCCTCTGAGTCCAGAACTGTGCGTGTCAGCTCTACTTTACTAATCCCTTACTGAACGCATTTGACAGGATCTTTGCCGTTAACAGGGACAGAGCAGAGACATGTGACATGTGACTTAAGCTGTAAAATAACACAGCAGCGCCCATCCTCTGGTCCTCAGAGAGCTCTTGTTGGTCTACAGGGGCAAGGGTGCAGGGTCCTTTTCCCCGTGCCTCCCTGAATGACTCTTATTGGGCCATAATTTACAACAAGAGGATATACATGCTCAAGGAGAGTACGTAACTTTGCCTCTGTCTACCCTGACACTGGCCCTGTGGACTAGAGAGTCTTTGAGAAAATTGTGAGATTCTAAAATTGTGTGATTTCCTTCCATGCACCCATGGAAGGAGCCTAGAATCGGAGCCTAGACAGTGACTATCACTTGCCAGGGAGAGTCTAGAGGACATGTCATGGCTGTCACTTGTGTCTCTCTTTTGCTAGATTCCTGATACCATGTATGGTCACAGTTCATTTTGCTGGAGAGTAGGAACCTGGGATCAAATTCTGTGACTTCAGAGAAAAGTCGGGTGTACAAAACTTTGGGAGAGGATCACCACAGAGAGGGCTTGGAGACAAGAGCCTGTTTGATCTTTTTCTTGTCCTTCTTAAAAGTGATAATATGAGCATAAAACTATTTACAGCTTTAAATAAACCTGTAGTTCAGTACTGAAGCGTGCATAACACATTCCTCTCAACTGAACAATACATAGGCAGGCATTCTGGAGAGATTTTATTGCACCAGATTGGTATGATTATAATTAAGAAGATTGGCATAGTTAGCTCCCTGGAAAAAGGCTTAACCCAGGTTAACATTTTAACATGAATACTTTTTCCCTAATTAAAAAAAAAAAAGATTTCTCAATGCATTTTCTTAGCTTACACTCGACTGGGTCTTGCTTTGTGTTTATTCACATGTGTATATTCAATCATATACACCAAGTAGAAAATTATCTCCTTCCCTTCTTGCCCTCGTGTTGCCATGATTTGCAGAGCATCACTGTGCAGCTCTGGATGAATGGCCTGCTGTGGCTGTTTTCAACTCTATTTCCTTTTGCTGCTGGTTAGTCTGATGCCCTAGGTTTAAGTGCTGGGATTTTTGTGGTTTGGAACTTTTAAGACTTCACGTTAGTTTTTGTATGGACTCCTATGTTTGGGATATGCATTTTATTTGAAGAACAACATATGACCCTCAGGAACCAAATTTAGGTTCTGGGCATCAAAGATTATGCTTCCTGAAAAGCACTACTTCATGGGCTGATAGTTATGTGCCTTTCACGTGAAAGTTTCCACTGCTGCTGAAAGAGAATGCATATTTACTAGAGGAAATGTCACTTGACATGATGCACAGGTGATATGAGAAAAAATGTGCATTTGTGTAAAGAAACAAACATTCCCAAATATGCCTGCCTCATTTGCGCTTCCTTAAGGGCAAAACACCCTTTTGGGAAACAGACCTTTCCTAGTAGCATTTTCAGTAATTCTCAGTCCTCTTCACATTTGGCTTTGACTAAATTCAGAGTCTTCTTGTCAATTAAAAATGATACATTTAGCTTCTTGCAGGCAGAAAAATGATCAGCCTGTGTCAACCACGTGATGACCTAAGATTTCAGCTGCACTGGAATCATCCTGAAAATTTGATCTGGTATACCCTGTGAAATGACCATCATCCTGGGAAAGTCTGGGAGGTCGCATGCAGTATGCAGGTATTCCGAGGAGTCATTAGCTTTCAGAATGTTACAGCAGCAACGTTTCTCTGGTTTTTCCTTCCTTCCTTGCTCTTCGTGAAAATGACCAACTACATTCACCACTGTCTACCCTCTGTCCAGGAAAATCCAAGACCAAGCTCAAGACAGATGTTTGTCCTTTTAGCTTTATTTTTAGAGGCGCATTGTCTGGGAGTGACATCCATTTACTGGTTATTCATTTTGCTTTCTGCTTCAGGGGTGTTGATAAAGAGTGTGGATCTAAATAATTGCTTCCCCTCAGCCATCTCACAGAAGGTGTCCTGGTGCATTTTATATCCTGAGGGCAAATGAAAATTATGTGTTCTGCTTGGCAATTATTATCTATGTTGATGCTCCTTTTTCAGCATGTGAATGAGAGGCTGAGTGTTTATTATCTAGAGGTAGTGGTGGGGCAGATATCAGGGTAGATGTGGAGGGGGGTGAGAGATTCCTACCTCTCCAATTCCAGCTGTAATTTCTTTTAAACAGATACTCTGATTTTACAAATAAAAAACAAGAGAAGCTCTTTACATAACCAGATTGACTCCTTTTCTCAGATATTTTCCCAAATAGAATTTTTACTAAGATGGGCTTAACTAATGATGGAAAGAATGTAATCCGTCTGTGAAAAACTCTTAATCTTCATGGAAAAAAATCAGATACATAGGGGCTTTGTAAATTTCATTTACTTCTGCTTCACTTCCTTTCATTCAAAAAATAATTGATTGCATGTGCATGAGAGAGAACCCAACCAGACATTTTGTTTTTCCACCAAATGCATCATACACTGTCGGTGCCTGCAAGTGATGGGATAGGGAAGTCATGGAAAAAATGAGGCTGTCCCTTTTGGTAACTTTTTGTTGATGAACAGAGTCTAGTGAATAACAATGTTGATAAGGAAAGTAACAAACAATATTTTTGAGTGCTTACTATGTGCAAGGTTGCTGAGGGAAGCTCTTTATTTGCATTTGGTCATTTAGCTGACCCAACAATCATACAAAGGAGCTGCGTTATTATCTTATGCTTGCAACAAAACTCCAAATTTCACCTCTCAACAACGATTCTTCCTTAGGAGTTCCCCATCTCAGTAAACGGTAATGCCAGTTACTAATTTGCTCTGATCTCAAACTTGAAAATGAGTCATCTTTGGTTTATCTCTTTCCCATTGCCCCTTACTCCTACCCCAATTTGGCAACAAATTATCCCTGGCTTCTTTGATGTGATTCTTGCTTATCCCTCAGATCTCACCTTCCCATCACTCTTTTCACTTCGCCAGCTACACTGGCTATTCTGTTCCTTAAATCAGTCATGCTTGTTAGAAATCCATATTTAACGTATCTCATTAAGCAATTCCTTTTTTGTTCAAATAATCTTAGCTTAAGCGCTATCATCTCCAGCTTGGAATATGGAAAATCTCCTGATTTGTCTGCATGATTTCTTTCTGATTCCTTTATAAAGATCCAGCAGACGAATGTGCCTTGAATCATGAATCTAATCACATCATCCCACTGCCTTAAGCTTACAATGGCTTTGCATTGCTCTTGGAAGAGACACACACCTCCTAACTTAGACTTTGTGATCTGATGGCTGCTTGCCTATCAGATCTCTCCCCATTACTGTCCCCCTTCCTCACTATGTCCCAGCTTTGCCAGCCTTTCGTCCCTCTATCTTGAACATATCCCTATTGTTTCTACCTCAGAGCTTTGTACATTGTTTCTTTTCCTGGGAAAAAAACTTCCCCAGTCTTCATATGATTGATTGGCTATGCATCATAGTCATAATTTTACACTTTAAGTGAAAAATAAATAGTAATCAACAAGGAATAACATGCTATCACATTCACTCCACCACTATTAAGGAACACGGGGACTTGGGTTTGGGAGGAGTTTGAATGACAGATGAAATAGCAGATTTGGAAGCCAGTGACTGTAGACTTTGTATATTGGAGTTAGGCTGAGACCAAGTGTGCAAGAACCTCTTTGGGACACAGAATGTGCATCTTTCTCTGATTTCACCACAAGCATTGTAAACAAATTAAATATGTATGTATTCATATTGCCTAACCTAATTTGTCTGATGCCGACACTGCCTGGAAGAACATTCTGGAGGGTGCAAATTGGCAAGTCAATGGAATAGATGAATCATCTCTACTGATAAGGAAGCTGAGGCATAGAGAGGTCTTTTCAGGACTACTTACTGTGAAAGTTAAGGCGCAGAGGCAGAACTTAAACCTAGAATGGGCTTCAAAGGACCTGCTGTTCCTCTAATGATGTGCTGGCCATGTCATTCTCACACCATCTCTATTCTGCAGCATTTGACTGGAATCACATCATTTAGCACATGATTCAATATACTCTTTCCTAATGTTTCATGTGTGTTTTATGACATTTCATGTATGTTGTCATGATATTTTACCTCATCAATACATTTACAAGCTTGTGAGTCCACAGAACAGTCTTTCACAGTTTTTGGCACACAGAAAGCCTTCTATAAACCTTTGCTACTTAGGGAATTATATTTCTCTTATGTATTTAGAGACAATCAGCCAAGTTGTTATTAAATCCTCACTGTATATACTGCTATTTCATATGCAAAGGATACTATTGAAAATAGAGTTCTTAGGACACAAAGTTCAATTGAAAGAGAATGAATATTGAATTTCTCGGAATGAACATTTATACTGTGATGGTATGTTAAGTGTCAACCTGATTGGATTAAGGGATGCAAAGTATGTATCCTGGCTGTGTGTGGGAGGGTGTTGCCAAGTGAGATTAACATTTGAGTCAGTGGACTGGGAGAAGCAGACCCACCCTCAATCTGGGTGGACACCATCCAATCAGCTGCCAGCGTGGCTAGGATCTGGGTGGACACCATCCAATCAGCTGCCAGCATGGCTAGGATCTGGGTGGGCACCATCCAATCAGCTGCCAGCATGCCTGCCTTACAGGCAGGGGAAGATGGAAGAGCAGACTTGCTGAGTCTTCCAGCCTTCATATTTCTCCCATGCTAGATGCTTCCTGCCCTCGAACATCAGACTCCATGTTCTTCAGTTTTTGGACTCTTGGACTTACACCAGTGGTTTGCCAGGGGCTCTCGGGCCTTTGGCCACAGACTTAAGGCTGCACTGTTGGCTTTCCTACTTTTGAGGTTTTGGGGGACTGATCCACCATTGGCTTCCTTGCTCCTCAACTCACAGACTCCCCACTGTGGGACTTCACCTGTTATCCTGTGAGTGAATTCTCCTTGATAAACTCCGTTTTGTATACACATATATCCTGTTAGTTCTGTCCCTCTAGAGAACCCTGAATAATACATATACAATATACATACACACATACATTCGTCCACTCTACTCTCAGATCCTTCATAAGAAGTTTTCTTAATGGAATCAGAATAAATCATAACTCATGTTACTACCTTTTTCAACTGGATGGGAAGCAGTTTAAAACAGAGTATAACATTGGAATTACAGTGGGAGATAGAGCAATTGGACTCCATTATCCAAACTCAAAAAGTCTTCCTAGACTCATGCTGCTGGGTTGTCTCAGATAACTGCTCATCTCAAATAAACTGTGATAAGAAACTTTTTCTAATCATACTCAGTGAAGCTGTCTTGTCCGCACTGTCAACGGGTGACTGGGTGATGGATTATACAGTCAATGCTTTATTTTAACCAAATAGTCATTTACTCATTTACTAATATATTCATTAAATATTTATGAAGTTCGTATACTCCTGTTTTGGCCATGGAAAATTTTGAAGTGGACATACTAGAAAATTCCTAGGCCCTAAAACATAAGTATAAATAAGGGAAGTTTGACCCAGTGCTGACGTGGTAAGTATTTTTATGTTAGGGAACTTGGTCCTTAAGTTGGATGGGGCTCACCCATTTGAGCTGCAAAACTGATTTCTTATATAGTGGTAAGCAATTTTTCTGGATGCTGACATGGCTGTGGCTATGAAAGGCAGCAAAGCTCCACGTCTCAACTTTCCTGACATAGTAAATGTCTCACTTTGGAGGTCTGTCAATACCACCAACTCTGGGCATACTATTGTAAGCTTCAAAGAGAATCAGTGGGAGCTGCATTTGTTCCCAGCACCCCAGCCTGATTTATATTTTATGCAATGCTCATTAGCTGCTTTGGGAGTAAAACAAAGAAAAAGTAACCTTGAACTGAATCCACATTGCTATTCTCTCCCATCCTGTAATCTGAAACAGTCCTCTTAGGTTGACTCTTTTCTATGTGCTGGGAATGCAAAGATCACCTAGCAGGAGTCCCTTCCCTTAAGAAATCTTGAGATATTGATAAATTAAACATACACACACTCATCCACACATACATAAAGATACATATAAGATGTCATGAGAGCACTGAGGAGAGAGTAACTTATTCTCTTAGGGATGGGTAGAGGGAAGAATAGAAAAGAAGAAAGGGCATTTGAGAATCTTCTGGGCCTGAGTCTCGAAGATTGGTAAGAAATTCTTCTTACTGTCTAGGAATGAATGACACCCCAGGCAGAGGAAATAGGTCGTGAAAGACAGAGACTTACAGGGTATAACATGTTCAACCTGTAGTTGTAAAATGTTAATTGATACCCAGGAAAAATGAAGTCCTACAGGAAGAAAGAAGGCAGTTATTATGAACTCATAAGAAGAATTCTTGGAAACACCAACATTCAGGGAGATGAGAAGCCTGAAAAACATGGAAAAGGAGCATTCCACAGGTGTGGGGAGAACCAGCAAAAGGCAATATTGAAGGAGCCCAGGAAGGAGACATTGAGTGGAAGGCGCCCATTGCGTTGACACTGAGATGATCACTAGGTTTCTTGGCAGGATGGCAAGGTCATAGTTCAGGAAGTTAATGAGGGCTGGGAGAAGAGAAAGTGCAGATACTGATGTAGGCTCTTTGCTATAGTTTGCATAGTTGATCCTCCTAAACTCATGTTGACATTTGATCACCGACATTGGATGTGGGACCTAACGGGAGGTGTTTGGGTCATGGGAGTGGAAGCCTTATGAATGGTGTGGTGTCATCCTTATGGTAATGAGTGAGTTCTTGCTCTGTTTGTTCCTGCGAGTACCAGTTGTGAAAAAGAGCCTGGCACCTCCCCCACCGCTTGCTTCCTTTCTCACCACGTGATCTCAGTACATGCTGGCTTTGTTTCACCTTCCACTATGAATGGGGGCAGCCTAAGCTCCTCATTGGAAACAGATGCTGGTGCCATGTTTCTTGTACAGCCTGCAGAACTGTGATCCAAATAAACCTATTTTCTTTATAAAGTGTCCAGTCTTAGATAGTCCTTTAGAGCAATGCAAATGGACTAAGGCGTTATTCTTACAGGAGGCTACTCTTGCACAAGAAGTCCCCCAAAAAGAGAAGGATGGGACGATACCTAGAAAGGATGCATAAAACACATGTCATTTACATTTAAAGAATTCCTGCGAGGAGGAAGTCAGAAAGGAGGGCAAAGTTAAAGATAAATGTAAAAAAGAAGTTGATTACTGGGGGAACACCAGGGCAGCACCAAGGTTTGGGAGAGGACTGAGCTGGAGGGGAGGGGAGTGAGGCTCTAAGACAGGACTGAAGGAGGTAAACACAGGGGAAGAAGGAAACAGAAGATGCTGAGGGTCCTGGCTTCTTGGCAGCTATTTTATGTGACAAGTAGGAGGAATAAGGATCATGTTAAGAATCCCAGACATCGGAAACAAATGGGGAGAGACTTCTGAAGGAAGAACGGCATTGAAATAAGGCTAATTCTGGCCCTGGAGATGAACAAGATTTTGTAGCTTGCAAGCGAGGAAGAAGGAAGACCAAAGGATCCCCTCTCCTGACAAATGAACCTCTACTTTCCAGGGAAGAAAAGCAGAGTCTGAACTGACTTTGCCAATTGGACTATTTTCTGACAAATCTGAGTACCTTTGGTGCCTTTATTCATGAAGGTTTTACATTTGAAAATTCAAAAGACATTATAAAGTATTTTGTTTTCTTAAAATATAATATCACAGGAGTTGTAATCAACAAAAAATAGACTTTAAAATAGAGCCATGAATGAACGTTATTTACGAATGTAATTACAGGGACAAAGGAAAACAAAAGGCACACAAAAGCTTATTTTTACCTATCCAGCAAAGCTTCGGTAGATTTGTTTTTGATTCTACATATTTACTTCCCATTGCAACTGATATTCATGAAAGGCAGTGATACCAGGATAACAGCAAATTTAAAAAGATGAAGTATCTTTCCCTTAATTAATGTCTACAAAGATATTTAATGATGAAAAGTGTCATTAACTGCCAAGTATTATTAATTATTTTTGCAGCAAGAGGCATAGAGCCCTCAATTATATTATATACTGTTTTAAATATTATAAAATATTTACAAAATAAGTTTTAAAAATTGTAAACAAGCCTAGTAAAAAGGCATTTTCTTTTCTAGGTGACATAAAGATCAAAACTCAAAGGAAAACTCATCTGTGTCATACATGAGGTGACTTTAATATATATCCCAAAGATTCCTGGTGCTCTGTTCTTTTTCTGTATTCCTTGTATGTCTGAAATTGCATAAACTGAAGCAAGTTTCTACTTACCCATTGGCGCAAATGTTAATCCTGTCTTCTGGCAAACACACAGCTGGGATCCCACCTATCTCAACTTTGTCTGCTCACCTTCTCTGAGGCTGTTCCCTGTGAACCGGGGTTCTGAACCAGCTTCTGAAATTCCCTGGTATTAGTAGAGAAAAATCTCAGAACCATTTGTAATCTCTGGGTCAGGTCTATTTTAACGTCAGTCTCCATTGCAGTTCCAGGTTGGTCTGTCCTTAACAGCTCAACACTTATTTAATTGAACACTTATTTTATGCCGCTCATTGTGCAAGCTCCTGCTCTCAAGTTCTATGTCGTTGACCAAACAACTTTACTTCCCTCGTTACTATTTAATTGTAGGCTATACTTTATATTTTCTTGTGAGAGAGGGTCAAAGTAGAGATCAGCTGACAGGAGAAAATTTTGAACTTTTCATTTTTTTCTCTCTTTAATTTTTTTTTTTAATTTTAATAGGGTTTTGGGAAACAGGTGGTGTTTGGTCACATGAATAAGTTCCTTAGTGGTGATTTCTAAGATTTTGGTGCACCCATCAGCCAAGCAGTGTAGGCTGTACCCAATGAGTAGTCTTTTATCCCACTCTTCTCCCTGAGTCCCCAAAGTCCATTGTATCATTCTTATGCCTTTGCATCCTCATAGCTCAGCTCCCAATTAGGAGTGAGAACATGTGATGTTTGGTTTTCCATTCCTCAGTTGCTTCGCTTCAAATAATAGTCTCCAGTTCCAACCAGGTTGAACTTTTCATTTTTAATGTTTCTCTGAATGCCTATCAACTCTAACCATTTATGGAATTAACTTGGCTACTCAAGGGATCAGATGTGTTCCTGGGGTTGCATCCCCACTGTTCCTGAATTTAGCTTCCTGGCTGGCTGGTTGTTTGCTTGGATTCCACCCAGTGCAGATGGCAGCATCTCTACATCAGAGGCGGATGACACATGGTTTCCTGATCCTCCCTCAAGTTGCAGCTTTGCTTCTAAGAGCTGATTTCCTGGGAGTCCAAATAATTATGCTTCACCTGTGCTGTGCACTCCTTAATTGCATTATTTTCTTAATTATACTGGATGACAAAGTTATCAAAATTCAACATGCTCAAAACCAAAATAAAATCTGGGAGCAAAATGTCTATTGCTGTTTCATCACAGTAATTTACAAAGAGGACACTTCACAAATTTCCAGGAGGGGAAGTAACTAGACCCATGGTTAAAGCCACTTTGAGAGTTGGCTACTTTGGTAACTAAATGGTGAAAGTTTTAGAAATACTACAGATTCTTTTACGTATTGGTGAGTGTAACCAAGGAATAACACCACATGAAGGCAGGGTGACAGGCAAGCGTCAAGTGATGGAGAAGACATTCACAGTAATGGTGCTTAGTTAAGCTGAAGGCAATTTCCATTTTGTAAAAATTGTTCCTTCTTCTTCCCTTTCTTCTCCACATCTTCCTCTTCCTCGTCTCCCTTCCCTTTCTCTTTCTCTTTCTCTTTTTCCGTCCTCCTCTTCCATCTTCCTCTGTTTTTCTTCTTCTTTCATTTCCTTCTTTTCCCTCTTTTCTCTCCTTCTCTTTCTTTTGTTTGTGCTTTACCTCTTTCTTTTCTGCTTCCCTCCTTCTATTTTCCCATCCTCATATGCACTCAGTCAACATTTCTTGACTTGATGAATGTGAAAGCTTTGGTTTATGTACCAGGTATGGTTTAGAGATATATTTAAGTACACTGATGTTTTGATCAAAGATGCTGGCGTCTACTTCTGCTTTGATTGTATCTAGAGTTTCAGTGGGACTTGCTCATATCTGGACTCTCTGGTATTAACAGGAAGAGTTTCACTTCGAACATATAAGTAAATTTTCATTCAAAAAGGCACAATATAATATGGTGAGAGTCCTTACTATTTTCCAAGTGAAGCAGTTTTTCTACTCATGATTTGCTGGGAGTTCTTACTGTCCAGGGAAACCTGACTCTAATTGACAGCTCTCTTTACTCTAATTTATTCTTACATATCCCACCACTTCAAGGTGACCAAGCCTGCCCGAAAATTTCTCAGTACAGGAAATGGCAGTGTCTGCCTCAACTGATGAGTTACCAGAACTGACTTTACATACAGGCAGCATGGAAGTATGATTTCAATAACGTGATAAAAGAGACATTGGGGCCCCATTCTGTCTCTCACTGCTAATTCCCCTTCCAAAATGTCTGAAATACCACTGGAAAAATTCTACTTTGGGGTCCCTCTCTCCAAGTAAGTCTAGGTGAAATTGCCTGACTGAGTAACTCTTACAAGGACAACAGGGGCTCATTACCTTCTTTTCTCTCCAGACACCAGGCAATTCCTAGCTTCTTATATAAGACATGAAATTGAGGGAAAAAAAAAGAAAAAAATACCAAGTTGCATCAGGAGGCACTAAGGGCAAACTTTGCCAGCTTTACAGTTTGGGGCAGGTGGGCTGTTAGCTGGAATGCCGTCTGGGTATTAACGATCTTGCCCATTGGAAGGAGCTTCTGTTTAATGCTTTGGTAAGAGGAAGCACCAAAATCACTATCTTAGTGCTTTCAGGTCAGGGTATTTCCAGGCTTGTGACATTAGGGTGCAGTTCTCTGCAAAATATTGCTGTTTTAAGCTGTCTGCATGTGAGATTATATATTACAACAGGGAGCTTTTTTGGCTTATGATCTTTTGTAAGACACCAAGCATGAAAGATACTTACTTCATCAGGGTGAGTGAGCCGTTTAGTGCCACTGAATATCTTACCCCTGTGGCTCACCATAGAAACCCAGCCTGGATATTTTACTGCCTTCTGTACAGATATATTGAAATGAGATGCTCATCACCACAGGTGTCTCGCCCCTGCACATATCTGTATTCACTCTCTGAGCTGGAGTTGTCTTCCTAACTGTAATGTGAGAAGGATTTTCTTTCCAATATCCCCAGATTTATAGGGTTTCTATTTTACATGGCCTTATGCCACATATTTAGCTAGAGTCAGTAAAACAAAAAAAGAGAAAAAAAATCTAGCACCAAGCAAGAAGAAAGGGATTTAAATATAAGCAGATGATTTGTAAGGTGGAAAGAAAAGTGGAACTATCTTGTTGCTGGTGGTCTAGGTAATGTTTGCACAAATGTCTGTTTCTGTGGATTGAAGCGATTGCTCATTTGCACTGAGAAAAGGTGCTTTAGCTTAATTTTGGAAACTTCAATACTGCAATGTGCTAAATTTTAATTATTTCACTTCCTGCTTGGTATATTAATGTTGCGATTACCCTTGAAAGTGTATTTCGATGATGATTTATGCAAAATCCAGTCAGCTCCACAGTTCCATCAGTTTCAATTAAAACAAGCCGCAGAGGAGGTGTGCTGAGGCCCTGGTGCCTGTGATCACCATTGCTCTCATGAGCAGGTAGTCTGTTTACTTAAAGCATTACCTTTGTTTATTGTTTTGGAACCATCTCTTCCACGGCATCACTCACCACTGAGAGAGGAAATTGTAGAGATTTAGTCTGCTGGCCTTGGATTCAATCTGAAACCATCCAGGGAAATATATTTCATCTGTATTTCTCTGCTGATATAGGATATTTTGGGCCAACCCTTCCCTTTTTTGAACTGTTCGCGGGCTGAACTGGCCAAAAGAAACTAGTGAGCAGTTAGCATTTTCTGATTTCAATGAACGGCATTTGGTCAGTCTCCGGGCACTGCGGTCATCTGGAGTTAATCATAAAGTATGTGCGTTCTCTAAAATGAAGCCCTGGCTTCAGAGCTCATTTATCTCAATGACTTCAACTATCGAGAGGTCATCGGGTTTTTTACAGTGCGTCCCCAGTACCCAGTTGCTGTAATTACTAATTTGGCTGCACAGTTATTGAAATCTCCTCTCTACCTGGCAGCCCTTCCTAAATCTAGTCCAAACGGTGTCGCTGAGTTTGCCTGCCAGGTCCAGGAGGGGCTCTTCTCTCTGAGCACCAGAGAGACAGGCAGCCAAGCCTGATTTCAATGGCAGTTCCATTTTAATCACATTTGGAAATTCTTGACTACAGGCTGCCCATTTATAAAGTCCAAGGAGCCCATACCTGCCAAGTGAGAGCACTCTGGACAGCTTGCCAGGAGCAGAACCCGATTCCTGGCAAAGAAAGAAAAATGCATCTGCTGTCCTCTTTTTTCCATGGAGACACAAGGCTGGGATGGAATTGTAGGATCGTGGAGCTGGGAGACGGAGGGCTCCCCACGGCTCATGCATGGTCTGCAATGGGCTCATCTTTCTAAATTCATCCCTGCGCTCTCACTTTCCTTCGTCTATACTGAGAAAATGCATTTGAAGTTCCCAAGAGCCTTCCTACCACACAGCCTTTGCCCTGGCTGCTCTTTCCATCTCAAAAGCTTTGCTCCTATGTTTTGAACAGTCAGATTTGTTTGTTTGTTGTCATATTTTAGGCCTAATATCATTTGGTTGTGTGTCCCCACCCAAATTTCATCTCAAATTGTAATCCTCATAATCTCCACATGTTGAGAGAGAACCAGACGGGAGGTGATTGGATCATGGAGGTGGTTTGCTCCATGCTGTTGTGATAGTGAGTTCTCACAAGATCTGATGGTTTTATAAGGCAGTTTTCCCTGCTCTTGCTTGCTCCCTCTTGCCTGCTGCCATGTAAGCTGTGCCTGCTTACCCTTCCACTATGCTTGTAAGTTTCCTGAGGCCTCCCCAGACATGCAAAACTGTGAGTCAATTAAACCTCTTTCCTTTATAAATCACCTAGTTTGGGGCAGTTATTTATAGCAGCGTGAGAATGAACTAATACAGTAAATTGATATATAAAGATACTTGAAAATGTGGAAGTGACTTTGGAACTGGGTAACAGGCAGAGGCTGGACAGTTTGGCGGGCTCAGAAGACAGGAGTATGAGGGAGAACTTGGAAATTCTTAGAGTATTTTTGAATGGTTTTCACCAAAATGCTGGTAATGATGTGTACAATGAAATCCAAGCTGAGGTGGTCTCAGATGGAGGTGAGACATTTCTTGGGAACTGGAGCAAAGGTCACTTTTGCTACACCTTAGAAAAGAGACTGGGTGGCACTAGAAATCTGTGGAACTTTGAACTTGAGACGGATGACTTAGGGTATCTGGCAGAATAAATTTCTAAGCACCAAAGCATTCAAGAGTTTACCTGGTTGATTTTGAAAGTGTTCAGTCTTATACATTGACAAGGAGACGGTTTGAAATTGAAACTTAAGTCTAAAAAGGAAGCAGAGTGTAAAAGTTGGGAAAATTTGCAGCGTGACCATGTAGTCAAAAGGAAAATCCCATTTTCTGGGGAGGAATTCAAGCCCGTTGCAGAAATTTGCATGAGTAACGAGGAGCCAAATGTTAACAGCCAAGATAATGGGGAAAATGTCTCCAGGGCATGCCAGAGGTCTTCATGGTAGCCCCTCCTGTCACAGGCCCAGAAGCCTAGGAGGGACAGAACAAATGGTTTTATGGGCAAGGCCCAAGGCCCACTGCTCTGTGCAGCCTCGGGACATGGCGTCCTGCATTCCATGGCTAAAAGGGGTCAAAATACAGTTCAGGCCATTGCTTCAGAGGGTGCAAGCTCCAAGCCTTGGCAGCTTCCAGGGAGTGTTGGGCTCGTGGTTGCACAGAAGTCAAGAATTGAGGTTTGGGAACCTCTGCCTACATTTTAGAGGATGTATGGACATGTCTGGATGTCTAGGCAGAAATTTGCTCTAGGAGTGGAGCACTCATGGAGATCCTCTGCTAGGGCAGTGTGGACGGCAGTGTGCATTGGAGCTCCCACACAGAGTCCCCATTGGGGTACGGCCTAGTAGATCTGTGAGAAGAGGGTCATTGTCCTCAGACCCCAGAATGATAGATCCACCAACAGTTTTCGTTGTGCACCTGTAAAAGCCACAAACACTCAACACCAGCCATGAAAGCAGCCTGGACAGTAGGCTGTAGCCTGCAAAACCACAAGGGGAGAAATGCCCAAGGCTGTGGGAACCAATTCTTTGTGTCAATGTTCCCTGGATGTGAGACATGGAGTCAAAGGAGATCATTTTAGAGCTTTAAAATTTAATGAATGCCCTGCTTGATTTTGGCCGGACATGGGACCTGTAGCCCCTTTGTTTTGGCCAGTTTCTCCCATTTGAAGTGTGAATATTTATCCAGTGCCTGTACCTTCATTCTATCTTGCAAGTCACTACTTTATTTTTTATTTTACAGGCTCATAGGTGGAAGCGACTTGACTTGTCGCAGACGAGACGTTGAAGTTGGGCTTTTGAGTTCATGCTGGAATGAGTAAGACTTTGGGGGACTGCTGGGAAGGCATGGGTGTGTTTTGAAATGTTAAGACATGAGATTTGGGAGGCATCAGGGACAGAATGATATGGTTTGGCTCTGCATCCCCACTCAAATCTCATCTCTTTATAATCCCCATAATCCCCACATGTCAAGGGAGGGACCAGTTGGGAGGTGGTTGGATCATGGGGATGGTTTCCCCGTATTGTTCTTGTGATAGTAAGTGAATTTTCATTAATTTGATGGTTTTATAAGGCAGTTTGCTCTGCTCTTGCTGGCTCTCTCTTGCTTGCCACCATGTAAGATGTGCCTGCTTCCCTTTTCACTATGATTGTAAGTTTCTGGAGGTCTCCCTAGTCATGTGGAACTGTGAGTCAATTAAACTTCTTTTCTTTATAAATTACCCAGTCTTGGATATGTCTTCATAGCAGTGTGAAAAAATGACTGTTAGAAGATTTGTGCTCAAATGTTTCTTCCTTAGAGGCCTGTTATCACCATAATATTCTCTACCACTAATTGTTTATTTCCTGATGGTATATACTTTGGTTTGCAAGTTTACCTCTGTGCTGTCTGAGCCTCCTGCTACAGTGTGGAGGAAGCTTTCAGGAAGGCTCATTTGCCATGATGTGTCCAGCACTGAGCACACAGCTGGGATGAGAGTGTTACCATTTTTGTTCCCTATGTTCAGAAAAGTGGTCGCCTATGTTTCAATCTCGTTATAAGTTCCATTCCTACTCATTCAGCAGGCATTAATTTATTTATTTATCATGATATGAATGATTGACTAAAAGGCACTTTTCAGACAGATTCTGATTGATACTTCTTATGGAAGGCAAGGGCAGCTTGGTGTTCTCTGTGTAAACTTGGATTTGAGATCTACTAGGCTCATATCAGGGATTAGCGTTTGTTCTCAAAAAGAAGAGACGTATGGTTAGTTAGCATGATAATGGTTAAAGCATCTGTCACCGCTTCCGTGGACAAGCTGTCATGCTGTATTCTGGTGAGTACATCCCTCCACCTTGGGATAATGAGGCCAGAAAAGCCACTGGCAAGTGGAGTTGACATATTAGGTTCACCACACTCACTCTCCAAATGGTAACCTGTGTTATCCCTACATTTGTTTCTCATAATTGCCTCTTTTGTTAAAATTTAATTGCAATATGATCAGTTTTGTCCTTTTCTTCACCTATCAATACTCGTACAATTTCCTTCTGTCTTTCCAGCCCAACTCTTGAAACAATGCACACTTTCTGTGACATGCACACCAGTAATGTTGACTTCTCCTTATCTCTCTTTTCTTATTCTATTCTTCTCTGTAGCAAACAGTCAGGCCACCACTGAAGCTCTCTGCCCTTAGCCACAGACAAGGAAGTCACATTCTACTTATCTTTAGTGCCCCTTCCTCTGCCTCCCACTGGCCTGACCTGAAACCCCATTACTGTATATCTATTAGCAGCATCACCTAAACAAAGGGACAATGCTTGAGAACTATAGAGGGGCTAAGGACACCGTTTTTGTCATCAGGTAGATGCTGCAGTCCCGGTTCTCCCGCCTTCTGGCTTTGTAAGCTGATGCAGGTCAAAACTGTTTTGAGTTTTGATTTCCAGTGAGATGGAAATAATTAAAACTTCACGGTTATTAATTGTAAGAATTAAATAGACAATATATAATAAACATTTATACATAAACCATTTATAATAAACCATTAGCATAGCTCTGACATATATGATATAGAAAAAAATGGCTATATCTCTAGAAGAGTGTAGGGAAGTTATTCACCCTCAATTAACCAAAGCCTAAACATACACCATTAGCAATTTTCTTCTTTGGAATAAGCATTCCTATTTGTGGTCCTTCATAAAATAAATATACTCTTGGGACATTGTATTCATCAAGGTTCTGACAGAAAGCAGATGGCGTGCTCCAAACATTTTCACTAGAAATATTTTAGTAAAATATGCTAACGGAATTGGAGGAACTCATCAGGAATGGAGAGGCACCCAGGACACCCAACAGCAAGAACTCATACTCCCCTTTGGAAGTAACAGGGTTCAATTTGAATAGGGTTAATAATAGAGAATGCAACTTCAGTTCATTGTTCGAGCACCTACCCTGTGTCAAGTCAGGCACTAGGCTATTTGATGGTCCTGAAAGAGCTTGCAGGTAAGTTGTGGGGAGAGAACACACAAGCTACTAACTGTGCAGTAGCCCTCAGACTTCAGCCTGCAGCTGAATCAGGCGCAGGACTTGTTTTTTTTTTTTTTAAGTGATTTATTTAGAGAGAGAGAGAAAAGCAAGAGAAGGAGAGAGAAAGAAACAGCTAACTCTCACACTGAGTGAGAGAATCCAGAAAGATGGAATGCAGGAGAGGAAAGCAGCTTCCACACTGGGTGGAAGGGCATAGAGAGAGATGGAGTTTAGGAGGAGAAGACAGGCTTCCATGAAGGGAGTGTTTGTGGAAGGGGATCCAAACAGGGAGTCCCCAGGACTTGTTAAAAGACATATTGCTGGGCCCCAGTCCCTGGGTTTCTGATTCGGTAGATATGGAGTATGACCTGAGAGCTTGCACTTCCATGTCGCCAGATGATTCTGATGCTGCTGGACAAGGAACACAATTTGAGGAACCATTAAATTATGACAGTATAACAAGACATTTAATATGACTGTCCCTATAGCTTCCAGGCAAGAGTCACAAATTTGAAGAGAAATAGGTGGCAGACCATTTATGCAGAAGAGGCTAAAGGCGTGTAAAGCTGGCTTTGTATCTTAGCTCCCTATCTTCTTCAAGGTTGTTTTAGTTAGCTTAGGGAATGGATCGGAGAGGCCCACAGTAAAGCCTACTTTAGGGAGAGATAGCATGGGGAGAAATGCCAGATATAGGTGATGGGGAGGAAGGCAGCAAATCACACTGCCATGTGTGTACCTATGCAACAATCTTGCATGTTCTTCACATGTACCCTAAAACCTAAAATGCAATAAAAAAATAAAAATTTTTTTTTGAAAAAGAGAGAGAATCAGCAAGTACCTTGGCCAAGAGAAGAAATTTAGCCAGTTTTCAAAAAATCTACCTGATAGCTGTGCCCTGGAGTTTGGAGGAGGTAGGAACTGATGCTCTGACTCAGGTCTGGAAAATTTAAAGGTATTAGGCTGTCTAGAGAGTTCTAAATAAAGGTTGTGTTTAGAACAGCCTAGATTGCCAGGGCTTGCTGAGGCAAAGACGGGTGAGATTCCCATGGGTCAAATGAACCTGCAAAAGGCTGCTAGCCTGAAATTATCTTTAAAAAAGATTCTGGGCCGGTCGCAGTGGCTCACGCCTGTAATCCCAGCACTTTGGGAGGCCAAGGCGGGTGGATCACGAGATCAAGAGATCGAGACCATCCTGGTCAACATGGTGAAACCCCGTCTCTACTAAAAAATACAAAAAATTAGCTGGGCATGGTGGCTCGTGCCTGTAATCCAGGCTACTCAGGAGGCTGAGGCAGGAGAATTGCCTGAATCCAGGAGGCGGAGGTTGCGGTGAGCCGAGATCGCGCCATTGCACTCCAGCCTGGGAAACAAGAGCGAAACTCCGCCGCAAAAAAAAAAAAAAAAAAAAGATTCTGTCAGATTGCAACCCAAGATATAAAGTAGTTATCCATTAATATATGTTGACATAAATAAATAATTGAATAAATCGATGAAAGCATAAATAAATAAATGGATGAGAATAGAGTAATGTCCCACGCTGAAGGATCCCAAATAATTTCCATAGATCTGTCTGAGGTACAGCATACTTCCTTCTGTTCCTTAGTCTGGGTTGTACACAGTAACTTAATTCTAAAAAGTACAGTCTGAAAAGAAGGAATATAAAGAGTAACTATCTAGTGGAGAAATCGGACAAAGGCACCCTCGGCCATGTGGTCAAGGTTCACACACACAGTGCTGAGTCATGTGGATGGTGTGCACTCTTGGTGTAATAGGATGGGAATGGCACTTCACCTCTGTGGTCTTCCCTTCCCAAACCTGTAATCCCAGAGCAGCCATGAAATGACATCATAAGAATCTCAGCTGAGGATCATTCTACCTGATTACTACTCCTGAAAACTGTCAAGGTCATTCAAAACAAGGAAAGTGGCCAAGCAAGGTGCCTCACACCTATAATCCCAGCACTTTGGGAGGCCAAGGAGGGATGATCACCTAAGATCAGGAGTTTGAGACCAGCCTGGACAACATGGTGAAATTCCATCTCTACTAAAAATTTAGCAGGGTGCAGTGGAGTGCACCTGTAATCCCAGCTACTCAGAGGGCTGAGACAGGAGAATTGCTTAAACTTGGGAGGCAGAGGTTGTGGTGAACTGAGATCACACCACTGCACTCCAGCCTGGGTGTCAGAGTGAGACTCCATCTCAAAAAACAAACAAATAAACAAAACACACACACAGGGAAAGCCTGAGAAACTTTCACAGCCAAGAGGAGGCTGAGGGGACATAACACCTAAAGATAATGTGGTGTCCTCCATGAGATACTGACACAGGAAAAGGACATTAGAAATCTAAAGAAATCTGAATAAAGTATGGACTTTAGCTCATAACAAAGTATCAATATTGGTTAATTAGTTGTACATGAGGACAAATGTAGAGGAAACTAGGCATGAGGTACATGGGAACTCTGCAGGCTTCCTGTATAAAAGGTTTTGTTGTATAAAAGATTCTGTCCAGTTGACCATCCAGTTGTGGAAGGTGACCATGTCCAGCTGGAGAAGAAGACCACCAGCAGAGGGAGATTCTCTGGGGCAGATGGTCAGAAGACGGGGGTGGAGGGTAGTCACTCATGGCCAGCTGGAAGAAGCTGAACTTGTTCAGGGAATTACAGTAAGTTGTCCTAGGTGGTAGAGGAGGGGCAGGGTGGCTCTCTGAAGAACCAACCAAATGCCTTCAAGAGAAACAGCCAACATTTGGTCATCTAACAAGCTCAGTTGACCTTGGCCACAGGACACACCACATTGGCCACATTAAGACGATGGCCTTTCTCCTACTGCCATGACCTTCATACCCTGTATTCCCAGGCCCAAAGACGGAGGGTCCAAGATGGCAGTTAGCAAGTAAAGGAGAAGGAGGAGTGAGGAAGAGAGAAGAAACTGAGCAACCATGTTCCTGCTTCAGAATTTTAAGACCCCATGTTGCCTGAGCTATATAGAGAAGGGATAAGCATTAGGTTTAATCACAGAATTAATTGTTGACATTAGATCTGTCTAGACTTTTAATTTATGGAAGGAGAGACAATTTAATAATATCTTAGAATGACTAGAAAAGCTATAAAATCTCCTCAAGATTACACAGAGGAATGGAGGAAAAAAACTATATCAATGGACAAGTTTAACAGGCAGTTGTAAACAAAAAATCAAATTACTTCCTGCTTGTATCCTGCTGTGTCCAGCTTGTTCAGATAACTTGTTACAATTCATTGTGCTGTGTTCTACAGAATATATGGGTAAGAGGAGTAAGAAAAATTATAGAAGCATTTAAGCTGGTTTAGAGTTATGAATAGGAGGTTTCCATAAGAAACAGCCACTGAATATGGCTGAAATAAAGCAAAGGAGAGGAATTTCCTGGCCATGTGGGTGCATGAATGCACATATGTGCACACACACACACATGCACTCTCTCTCTCTTTTTCTCTCTCTCTCTCTCTCACACACACACGCGCGCACACACACACACACACACACACACACACACCCCACAGCAGAAGCACAGAAGCGTGGTCAGTATAGGGTCTTGCAGCACTGCAGTGGAGGGAGAACATTCATCATAGCAGGAGAGCCAAGAATATGTTCTTTTCTAAGAAGCGATTTGCCGTAAAGAGTGTACCGAAATTAGTTCAGGAGAAAGTTGAGAAGGACTTGCATGGAGAAGATGAGGAGATGGATCAAATGGACATTTCTTGAGTAAAATGGATTTGGTCTGGTGATCACGTGATGTCGGGTATAAAGGAAAAACAAGATTCAAAGCGAACTCTCAGTTTCCAAGACTAGATATGGTTGGTTAATGATACCAAAAACCGACATAAAGAAAACAAGGAGAATAAGTTGGGCATGGATCAGTGTGTGATTCAGGCTAGTTAGCTCAGTTTCAAGCTTGTATGGGACATGCAGAAAAGCCATTATGTCACTTACAGTGTAAATTAATGTATTAGCAAACTTCTATGATTCCTTGCAAGGCTAGCAAAAATGTGCTTCCCTCTCAAACCTTCTCTAATACCTCTTCTTTCTTATCCTCCTCTGATCCCTCATCTCCCCTCCACTGGGCACAATTGCTTACTCCTTTCTATGTGCAATCAATGCTTTTAATAAAC
This sequence comes from Sapajus apella, assembly GCF_009761245.1. NCBI lineage: Eukaryota > Metazoa > Chordata > Mammalia > Primates > Cebidae > Sapajus > Sapajus apella. The sequence continues at coordinate 8,009,596 of NW_022436972.1, read as the reverse complement.
TAATTTAGTACTGAGGTCAGTGTTTTATCAGTGGTTTTCATGTCACTCTACCTTGCTAAATAAAGAGGTCCTTGCAATAAAGAGCTAATTTTGAGCCTGGCATACATTAAGTGCTCAATAAATGTTTGTTGAATAAACAAATAAGTGAGCTTGTCTTCCTTGGTGATGAGAAGGCATGCTGAAGCATGAGAACATGAAAAGTGGGAGAGAGAGAGAGAGAGAGAGAAAGAAGGATGAGGAGAAGACTCACATGGGTATCACCTTACTCAATACTTGATACCTTTCACAATTGAATGCTGGTTAATACTTGGCAGCTCATGTTAGTGTTATCAACACTGGTCTAGTGGGAAGAGCGTTGATATACCAGAGCACTCAGTGACCTCATCTTGTTTTATGTTACTGCTGCCTCCTGGTTAACCTTGATGAAGACTGATGGGGCTTTGGCCATAGGTCCAATGTGACAGTCCATGGAAGGCTAGAAATAAGGTGTATTCGTTTGTTCTCACACTGCTGATAAAGACATATCCAAGACTGGGAAATTTACAAAAGAAAAAGGTTTAATGGACTTACAGTTCCACATGACTAGGGAAGCCTCACAATCATGGTGGAAGGTGAAATGCACATCTCACCTGGCAGCAGACAAGAGAAGAGAGCTTGTTCAGGGAAACTCCCCTTTATAAAACTATCAGATCTTATTTGCTATCATGAGAACAGCATGAGAAAGACCCACCCCCATGACTCAGTTATCTCCCACCAGGTCCCTCCCACAACACATGGAAATTGTGGGAGCAATAAGATGAAATTTGGGTGGTGACACAGAACCAAACCATATCACATGGTGCCAACTCTGAAGGCCTTCATGGAGACATAGAGTGTGACAGTGTATTGAAGCTTTGTCTCTCTGAGTCTCAGACAGGTTAGCCTTTCCAAGGTGACTCTCTATATACAAAGCAGAGCCTTGCTGGGTGCCTGGGGACTGATGTAAGCCCAGACCCCTGTGGAGTGCATACCTGACAGTATGCAGTCAATCTGAATGTGTGTGGTGATTATAATTTAGATCAAACCAATGTTTTCTTTCACTCTAAATTCCTGAAGAAGTAAAATGATTTTGTTGAGTAGGATTTTCTAGTTTTAAAGTAGCTAGAAATGAATAATAAGTTTAGCACATCTAGGAGCTATGTTGTAGGAAGTAGACAGATAGTCTTAAGCTTTTAGGTGTTGTAAACTCTTAAGAATGCAAATGTTCATTAATAAATGTACACTTAAGTGGCTGGAGTCTACAGTAAGACCCCAAAAGAAATGAAAAAAATGACTAAAAGGCACTATATACCTTCAATTATAGTCTCCTCAAGTTCGTCACATTTTTTTTTACAAAAATTAACAATATATAGCAATGCAGATGTTATTTTAGAATTCATAGGAAATTGATTTCCTATAACTCCAGGCCTTAATAGATGTAAAAGATTCAAAGCTTATTCGTGATGTGATCAACATGTATTGCTTTGAATAGAGCATTTTGTGCTCTATTTAGGAATTGTATTGTTAGTTATTCACTTTATCCAAAAAGTATGTACTGTTGAGCAAATAGACCAAAAAGTGTACATGTTTATTTTCCACCCAACTTGAAGTACAACTTGAACCAATCTGTTGTATGCCCAAACTGTGCTAAAACAACGTAAGAACAGCAATTTTGTACTTGGCATTTCTTGAAACTGCAGGAGGGGAGTGGGGTGGAGCTGCAGTATCAAACCTGGACTGACCTTCAGTCTGATGGACACATATGGGCTTGGAGCTCAAGGCTGCCATTGATGCCTTCGAGTAGAACACTCAATTCTGTCCTCAAAAAGCTTGCATGTGACTACACCGTGGAGAAATAGGCATGCAAAATAAAGAAAACATATGAAGATTCAGGATAATAACACCTTAAAAAAACCTTACGCAAAATATTAGGGCCAACAATTCTACTAACGCCCTATCGCTAATCACTTTTCTTCCCTTTGCTGGTAACAACTTCAGTTTCCTGTGGATCATCAGCCCAGTGGGATTCACCCCATCAGGGTTAGAGACCCACAATCAGGCCTGGCCTGAATGGAAATTGCCCAGTAATTACAAAATCTCTTAGGACTGAAAATACTAGTTTTCCTTTTTCCACCTTTCACCACCAGCAGCCCAGCGGGAGGGCTAACCTTTTTGAGAGCCTGCTACGTACCAGGCACTGTGAAAGGCACTTTCCCTCTAACTCCTTTCCCTCCAGTTAAAGCCTGCTTTTTAGAGGAGAATGCAACAAATTTGTGTTGGTGGGAGTATAAATTAGTTCAACCATTGTTGAAGATGGTGTGGCGATTCCTCAAGGATCTAGAAATAGAAATATGGCTTGATCCCATTACTGGATATATACCCAAAGGATTATAAGTCGTTCTATTATAAAGACAAATGCGCACGTATGTTCACTGCGGCACTGTTTAAAATAGCAAAGACCTGGAACCAACCCAAATGCCCATCGATGATAGACTGGATACAAAAAACGTGGCACATATACACCCCATGGAATACTATGTAGCCATAAGACACTGCATGTTCTCACTCATAAGTGGGTGTTGAAAAATGAGAACACATGGACACAGGGAGGGGAGCATCACACACTGGGGTCTGTTGTGGGGTGGGGGACTAGGGGAGGGATAGCAGGGGGTGAGGGGACAGGGAAGGGATAGCATTAAGAGAAATACCTCAAATAGGTGACGGAGGGATGGATGTAAACCACCATGGCATGTGTATACGTATGTAATAATCCTGCGCAATCTGCACATGTGCCCCAGAGCTTAAAGTATTATAAAAAAGGGAAAAAAAAAGAAAACAGGAAGAGTCACAGGTTAGGGAAGTTATTACATTTCCATTTTAATATGACTCAACACCGAGCACTCTGGGGAAAACTAAAATCACGTGTGAATGACAAGGTTACCAAGTATATTAAAGGGGGTATGGGTATTAAAATGTTGAGAAATGCTGTCTTGGGCCCATGGCCTGATGTCCAGTGATAGCATCACCAGCCCTAGCTCACTGGGGAGAGGCCACGCCCCTCACAAGTTTGTCTTCGCCAGAAGCACATGAGCATTCCTGCACCTGGCCCTGAGTCTTTATCTCATCCCTGTTGTCACTTGTGGGCTCTTTACATTTACAAGTCTCCTGGCTTTCCTTGAAACAGGAAGTCTGTACTGTCAGGCTTTGTTCTAGACCCCCATTCCCAGAAATACCCTCATTGGCCACACAAGAGTTGTTCTATTTTCCCAGGCCTTCAAACTTGCTAGACCAGGATTTTAATACGATTGCAAGTCTGTTTATAGTATATACACAGAAATAAAAATATTATTCCCCTTGGTATACACTATCCACTGCGCTTCTCATCCTTAGACTTAACAGTTAGGCTGGCTAGTAACCCTCTGTAATATTTCATAGAGTCTCACTCAAATGAAGCCCAATTTTCCCCTGAAATAAAATTCCATTTTAAGCACTAGAATTTGTATGCCAAATTTGGCCCTTTAAAAATAACAAAAGATATAAATTTTTACCACTGAGTTACCGACTTTGGAAAGGAGAAGGTTAGCAATGAAAAATGTCAAACAAACTGAACACCTAATGCCAATAATGAATGTCATCTCAATAATACATCTTACACATGACAGGATTAGCATGTGAGTCACATCAAAGCTCAGCTCTGAAGGGGGTGAAAGCTTGCTCACTCAGCACCTTTGGTTTCCAGACTATTATCTTGCTTACTTAGTAAATGCAACGTTGTGCAATTTATTTTTTATTGCCTCATTTGTAAGTTTCTCTCTTTCTTCAAACCGAGCTATCTTCAGGGGCTTAGACTGCCTATTACTTTCAGATGTCCATTTTCATAATAGGATAAGAAGATGAGCAGCAAACACTGCGATTTATTGGAGCCAACAAAGAAGATGCCACATGTTCCAAAATTGCCAAGACAAGGATGGATGGAGGGCTGGAGAACAGCAAAAGCTGTTTAGCAGTGAATATTGCCTTCAATGAGATGACCTCGATCAGATTATTAAAAGAAAATGCATTCCTATCAACATTTTTCTCTCATGAAAGATGAGTGTCTTTTTATAACTGATTTGCTCAGATAATATTTTTCTACTCAGATATTATATATGTGTGTATACATATATTCCTTGTGCACAAATCCTATTCTTCACCCTCTTTTCCATCTCCCTAACCTTCCTCCATTCTACTGCCATTAATGTGAAAGAACTTGCTCTTGTAAACCAGCAATGAATCACACCGCTCACACAAGGACAAACATGGAGGGACACCTTCTACAAATCTGAAAATCCAGAAATCCAGTTTTATGCTATAGGAAAATAAATAGTGGTAATTAGCAAATCCAGATAAGCTTAAGATCTAACCTATACAGGCAATATTAGGCAAACATCCGGGTACTTGGTTAGCTGACAGCTAATTTTTAAAGTGAAAAGACCATCTCTTACAGCTGTCTGTAAGAGATGGTCTTTTCACTTTAAAAATTAAATCAGATAACAAATTCGGAGTTTTTTTAAAGCTCAACCTATGGTATGCTCAACTTTAGAAGAGACATCAAGTGACGATGATTTTTCTAAGACCTAGAAACTGTGTTGATGCTTTCAGGAATGAAAATGTGAAGGACAAATGTGTGAAACTCTCCCTGGGTCCTAGGCATTAGCTCATGAACTCTCTCCACGGGCGTGCATCTGATAGAGATGGAATAACTCAGTGTGCATCTATAGGTCCTGTCTGCCTATGCAAATGAGGGCCTTGGAAGGCAGCACAGGATTTTCCAAGGTTAAACTCAGTGTTGGTGCCGGTGTCTCGGGAGACAGCCAATGTGTATTGGTCATGAACGTGGGCTCAGGAGGACCCACGCCTCCCTGCTTACTAGCTCTGTTACTCTGGGAGTGTTACTTAACGTCTCTGTACTTGTTTTTCTCAACTGAGAAATGGGGATAATAATAGCATAGAGTTTTTGTAAGAATAGTATGAGTTCATGCATGCGGCGCACAGAGCAGCGTCTGCCAAGTCAGAAGCACTTGGTAAAACAAGCTATGATTATTTTAATTATTTCCTTAAGGATGAAAGAAGGCTAAAAATTGCCAGCTCCTAATAGACAACCTTGCATCATCTGCTGCGATTTATGAAAACATGAAGGTTGCTGCATGGTACCCTGGGCACAATGACTTTAGACTCTAGAGCCGGGAAGTTTAAGGATGATGAAGTTGAGGAGGCCGAGAGGGGACACCATTATTTTTGCACTATGCTCTTCTCTGTATGCTTTGATGGCCTTTATTTTTATTTGATTTAAATTCCTCACAACATCTTTCTCCTTAATATGGAATTCAGTGTTGACATGGTTATTGTTAGGCCTGCTGTCCCCCGAGGTGGCTGTGTATTAACTGCCTTTCTCAGCCCCTCTGCCGCTCTCTTCCAGACTAATGCACTGAGCTCATTTCCTCATTCTTCATTTCTTTCTAGCATGCAGGCATTCTTCCCTGCTGTTCACGAATGATATTCCGCTCTGACAGCCAGCCTCACTACTTCCTCCACATCCTTCATGTAAAAACTCGCCTCATCCAAGAAACCTTTCCAGAATGAAAATGGTACCTTTCAAGGAAGCCTGTGATGAACTGGAAAACTACCGTCGGATCAGCCCTCCAACTGGCCATCTTCAGCATCATCCCTCACTCTCTTCTCAGTGGCACCTCTTCCTAGGTTATGCTTTGCCCACTTTCTCTTTTTCCACTCCCCTTACTAACTTTTCAATGACTCTCTAATGGCTGCTCTATCTGAAATTGTACAGGTGCTGATTTTCAAATGAATTATATTTACCTGCATTTTCCATACAGCGGAGTAAACATTGATTTTATTGGCGCATTCATGTAAGTAAATGAAAGACAGCAAACTGACAATATTGTTTTGATCAACGGTTTTCATCATGCTCATAATTTCTCTATGGATCTCCCTTTTATTTCTTTCAATCAACTATATATATGCTGAGTGCCTGTTCTTTTGGGCACTGTTGCTTTTACATTTGTCTTGATGAGCTCAACCAAAAAGGAAAGGCAAGGATCAGTAAGTACGTATTGACACATTTGGGCAAGGGAAAACTACAGTAGTTTCTCTCCTTGATTCAACTGTGTTTTGTTTTTCACTCAAACATAGCTTACATCTTGATGATTCCGCTCTCTAAAAAAGATGAAGTGAAGAATTTTGAGACATAAACATTTCAGGGAGGGACAGAAATCAGGCAGATGGTTTGAGAGTGCATAAGTTCAAGAGTGTGTACAATTATGGCACCAGGTCACAGTGACAGGGCAATCAGAGCATATTTCTTTTTAAAATGCAATATACATTAATATTGCATGAGCTATTTTCTCCTCTGTCTGTTTTACTTATTTTCAGAAGTAGCTTTGCAGTGACCTAGTACCCCAGTTACCGTGTTCTTCTAAAGACATTCTCCAGAGACCGAGGCTGTTTTTTTTTTTTTTTTTTCAGTTAGCTATGTAGCTTGTGTTGAACTCTTGGAAGTCAGAGCATGTCTACAAAAATGATCCCAGAGCTGTCAGATTCAGTGATTTGAACACCATGATAATGCCTCCCTGAAGCTGTTCTGCTGATATTGATAAATAATAAAGGAGAAACTAGTATGTTCTAAAACTACTTGTATATTCTAGTTTTAGTGTAAGTGTGGAAAGTGGGGGGAGAGGGAGAGAGAGAGAGTGAGAGAGAAAGGGAGAAAAAGACAGATCTTTTTCTTTTTACCATCATTTGTTCCCTCCCCAATCAAAGGCCACTGTGGAAATTCTAAGCCCAGCCTAGAAGTTTCTGGAATTTTTGTTTAAATCACTTCCTTTTGAAGGGAGAGGGGATGGAGAATATATAGGAAGACTTTTCATGTAGCATAGGTGCATTCTGCCTAGCAAAGTGCTCTGTAGGGGGTTTCTGATACTAAGAACCTTCATTGTTTTATAGAAAAATATATTTTAATAAATAAAGGATCTAGTAAGTCTTTTGCTTCTGCTAATCACATCATCAGGTAAAAAAATATATAGTGATCTGGAGGAGTTTTGTCATGGCCTCCTCTTCTTGGTGATTAGCTGATACCGCTATTATTTTTTAAAGCCATGATATTGAATACACCTGGAAAAATGTCATAATAAGGTATAAAATTTAGTCACTAAATGTGTCATGTGTTTGTACGGCTGCTTCAAATGATGTACTTAATTCGTTATATATAGAAATATTCTGATATTTACAGAACTTATCTATTGCAAAGTGCCCCTCTCTTAATATTTAGTGACTGAATTTTATTTTAACGTATCTGGTTTTTAGATTATGTAAAACATCTCAAAGAAAAAATGTGATATATTCAATATAAATAGCCAACTATAGAACAGTTCTAAAATAATTTTTACGTAATTTTATAATTACATATGAAATCTTTCTCATTTCTCTGAAATTTTCAGTGACACACTGCCCTTCTAAGCTCTCTTCTGTATTACGGATGCTGAAAGTCTGGAAACTCCATTTTTCTGATGCCTTTGGAATAATGTGTGCAAAGGCTCAGGTGCATGTTCTTTGTGTAACTGCAGCGGTTTGATGCAATAAGAACACAAAAGGGGAAATAATAATAGCAACACCCATCATTGTTTCAAGCACTTCATGTGTAGTAGCTTGTTTATTCCTTATAAGTCTTCTTTCAACAGACTAGGAAACTATGGCACAAAAATGTTAATGTACTTAAGGCACCACGTAGAAGACAATAGATGAGTTTTGTTTTATGGTGTCAGAATCAAGAAATACCTTTAAGATGCCATGAAGTTTCTGCGTTGAAGAAACATATAAAACCATATTAAAGTGCATAATTGAAGACCCAAATAAATATTGTAAATAACAGGCTTCTCTATGGAAAAATAGCAGATTGTAAATGTCAATATGTCCCAAACTAATCTATACATTCAACTAAATCCCAATCGAAATCTTTTCTGAATTATAAATGATGCTTTACAAAGAGATTATCATAGTGAATTGGACTCATCTGGAAGATAAATTTCACCTGAAAGATAAAATTCTCAAGGATTGCCATAAAGCTTTTGAAAAAGAGATTTGGATGGTGAGTTTTACTAGAGATACTGAAAAAAATACCACAGTAATGAAACCAAAGTGGTAAGAACACAGGAAGGACCAATGAAACAACCGCAGGAGTCTAAAAGTAAGCCCATGCACAAGACCAACATGACATTTCAAGGAAGAAAAGGTGGATTTTTGAAAAATAATGTTGAAACATCATTTTATCCATTATGGGAAAAATAAAGTCACGAACTTATAAATACAAAAAAAGGCCACGTGAAATAAAATGTTTTATCACAAGATTAGAAGAAAATAGTGAAGTTTCTTGTTTGTTTGTTTTATTTTGTAATCTCAAGGTGGAAGTGGAACCTTCTTAAGAATGTGCAAATTCAAGAATCCATACAGGAAAAATTAGCCAATTTGAGTTAACTGCACAAAGAGGAAAAAAAACAGCCTTCCACATGATTAAAAATGCCATAATTAACATAAACCGTGTAGCTGACCACTCAACAATGGCTGAATAAGAACAAGCCAGACCAACTTTCATGTGAGCACACGTATCTAGTGGCCTCTCAGGGCACCCTGAAAAGTTTCATACTGAAGTTACATTACCCAAGTCAAGTAGCCCATTCATTCCCCTTTCTTTACAAACCTCTAACACCCACTCCTTCCTTCTCATTCTTGGCTGATGACCTTCCCACTTCACTGAGAAAATAGAATCAATAAATTAGAACAAACTTTCTCATTATCTGACCAACACATCAACCCGTCCACCTGATGTGCATGTGGATATTATACTTGTTGCTTCTTCCTACAAATGGATGAAAAATCTGTGCTCTTAGCTAAATTCAGCCTTTACGTGTGCACTGAATCACGTAGCTTCCAATCTTCTCAACGACGTTGTTTCTGCAATTATCTGCTCTCTCTTCAACATCATTAATCTATTGGCTCATTGTTATTACCATGCAAACATCTTAGAAGAACATTTCCCATATTACAAAATTAAAGCAAATCTTCTTATTGCTTTAAAACAATTAAATTGCTCTGAAGAATGTTCTGTGCTCTAAAGCAAAATTTCTCCAAAATGGACTTGGTGTGCCCATTTCCTCTGCCATTTTCTCTGGAGACCAATACACTTAGAATTTCTGCCTTCCTCCACTAAAACCTCTTTTCTCAAAATAACCAATGACCTTCACATTTCCATATAGAATAGTCTCTTCTAAATCCTCAATTTAAATCTATTTCTTGGTCACTTAATATTTGAGCTTGGAATCTGATATGAACCATATGTCCTGCCATATTCTGCTGGTCAAAGCTATCACAGATCCCAGTCCTAGTTGAAGTCAGAGAAGAAAGGACTACGTGGAGATCATAGGGCTTCCAAAGGATAAATACTAACAGTTACATAATAACTTTAATTTACTGTGTACTGGGCCCTGTTCTAAATGCTTTCCTTGGCTTTTGGGATCCCACACTTTCCCATGTTTTCTTCCATCTCACTGGTCACTTCTTCTAAGGCCTCCATGATGAGTCTCCTCCTGTTCTTCCCCCATGGAGATTGAAGTGCTTTGGGACTTGGTCTTGGATAGCTTCACGTTCAGGTCTACACTGATTTGTAGAGTTCCATGGCTTTAAATAGCGTCTATGTATGGGTGACCCACAGACTCCTGCTACCTCCTCCACCACCTCCCCCTTGAACTCCAGATTCCTTTGCATTTCTGCCTAGAAGACAGTGAGAGGGTAAATAGGTTTCTCAAGCTCAACATGTGTGAGGCTCTTCCTTGCTCTTCCTTCCGGGCTTCATCTCAGTAAAGGGTACTACCACTCACCTAGTGTTCAGACCAAACAAACATCTAGAATGATCTTTTCTCTCTTTCTCCACGTCCATCAACTGCACTTGTCAGCTTTACACTCACAGTATATTTGTAATCTGGTGATATTTTACTACCTTTATTGCCAAAACCCCAGTCTAGTTATCTCTTGCCTGGACTACTGAAATAACCTCTGAGGTAAGGTGACGAATTTCCTTGTGATCCTTTAGCTCCCATTCTTCCCAACACTGGCTTGCACACACGTGCACACACACAGCCTATCCTATCCTGCCCAGTGGCCAACCTGGTCCTTCTCAAATGGAAATCAGATTGCATTACTTCCTTATGTAAAATCCTGAATAGCTTTTATCCTCCAATGAAATAAATCAACAGTCCACAATTTACAATTTAAATTTTCTGGGCCCTGGCTGTCGCTCTAGGCTGGCATCTTACTACCTCTGTCTTTACTTGTGGTCCTCTAGTCAAACCAGTCTCCTTGCAAGTTTCCAGAGCACAACAGTTACGCTGTCATCTCAAGGCCTTTGCATATACTACATCCTCAGAATGAAATGTTTTGCCTCCAGATATCAACTCATTTCAGTGCTCAAATGGCTTCCCTAACTGCCCTATCTAAATAGCACACTTCATCATTGTATGTCACTTACCCAACTCTGTTACTCTTTATAGCACTTATAAAACATTACGTCTGCATTTCATTGTTTACTGTACATCTTCCACAATAAACTAAGTCCAAGTGAGTGGGACCTTGTCTTACTCACATCTGTATTCCCAGTATGCAGTAACAATGCCTGGCACAAAGTTTCCAATAAATACCTTTTAAATAAATTAACCAATGAATGAAGGACAAACCTCAGGCTGGAAAAAAGTATTTGTGGCATATGGAACATGCAACAAATTAATATTCAGAATGCAAAGAGCTGCCACAAATCAATAAACACAAAGAGGCAATCTAATAAAATTTTTTTCTAAAAAAGGATAATCAACAGTGAATTCACTGAAGAAGAAACCCAAGTAGTAATAAATATATGAAAAGATGCTCTGAACTTCACAAATAATCAGAGAAATGTCAATTAAAACAATAAGCTACTGCTTTCTTTTACTCATAGTGGCAAAATTTAAATGACGACATCCATTTGTGGCTGGTATTTAGATGAATGAATACTATTGTGAAATATTGGTGATATTATAAATATGCAAAGATTTTAATTTTAGGGGAGAGCAATTTGGTATCACACATTATAATTTTAATAACTTACGCATTAGTAATTTGACTTCTATGGATCTGAAATTTACAGAGAATATGTACAAGCCTGTTTACTGCAGCCCTGTTTTAGTTAATAAAAAAAAAACTATAAATAATCTAAATATCCATTAATAGGAGCAGTGATTAACTCTGAGATGAAGAAAGGGATGGAAACAGGGAATAAAAGAGAATCTTAAAATTTTATTTTATATAATTTTTTTTTAGCATTGAGGGAGTATGTAATTATTTTTTAATAACTTATGACAATTGGAAAATGTTTCTGGGGAGAGAACTAAGTATAGCTCTAGGAGGCCCCCTAAATAGCCCTGGGGAGGAGAAAGTTGTCTTGTCCATTGTTCAATAACAAATTCAGAAACTTAGTATCTTAAAATTATTTGTTGTAGTTCATAATTTCTTGGGTCAGAGATGTGAGCAGGGCACAGTGCATGATTCTTCTGCTCCACATGGCTCTGCAGGGTCACGCAGTGGTCTTCAGCTGGTGGGTGGGTTTGTCTAGAATGCTCAAGATGGAGCATTATTATTCATGGAGCTGTCACTTTAGGAGTGTGGTTGAAAGACTGGCAGCAGAGGAAGCTCCACATGGTCTCTTCAGCATGGTGATCATGAAGTAGCCGGACTTCTGATGTGGTGGCAAAACTCACAGAGACAGGGTGCTGAGAGCGAGGAAACGGAAGCCATCAATGACTTAAGGTTTAGGCTCAGAATTTGGCACAGTGTTAACATTTGCCATGTTTAATTGATCAAAACAGTTATAAAATCCACACATATTCAAGAAGAAGAGTCACGGGCCCTACCTCTCATGAGAAGAGGGTCAAAAATTTCAGATCCAATGAAAAAGTGTCAGAAAGTTATGGCCATCTTTAAATGAATTGCATTGATCAGTCCATGATTCTATATCTTGCCCAGCTTCCATTTATAGATTACTAGTACTGATCCTAACCGTGCCCATTCCTACTTTGGTAAAACAATGTGTTCTACCTGACATAACTGGATAGAGAGTTCTAATAATGAAGGTGAAGCTTAGACTGAGGCTGAGTGCAGAGATCAGACTGGAGCTATACTATTTGAGAGGCAAAGTGTATGGTGGTAATGAAAATCTCAGGCATGAATGAAGGATGCCACCCAAAGCACACAGAGGATGGATTGAGTCCCGTACTAAATTAGCACTGTAGTGATTTTTTTCTTATATTTCTTATTATTTTCTTAATAGCTAGGCTTAGGAAAAGAGAAATTTGACTGTTGGTTTGAGCTAGGGAGAAAATCATTGGGGAAGATTTGAAGGAATGCCAGGAGTGTAGTGTTCTCCAGTAGTTTCATATGTTGATGTTTATTTTCAACACATTGTAAACTTCTCAAAGACGCATAGAAAGTTACAAGTTCCTGTAAAGCAGGGATTACAGCAAACCCCCATACTGCTCAGTCAAACTAAGGAGAGCGTTGCAACAGAGAGGGAATTGGTGGTCTGAAACAGACTGAATTTCTCTTCAAAATCCTCTGCTTTGAAGAAATTATCAATGAAATCCATGCTTGTTACAATATTCAAACAATAAAGAACTCTTTTCATTTAATAGTGAAAGGCAGTCTCTTTTCTGTCTTTTTTCTAATTAGCTTTATTTTAATATTTATTTTATTTTTTGAAAATAGGAGTTATTTTAAACATTCAGAAAATTAGAGTGATATAAGAAAACTCCATTGTCATTACGCTGCATTAACAAATGATAACGTTTCTTCATATATGGTTTACATCTTTATAAGAAATAAAATATTACAGATACACTTAGAGTTGTCTTTATGTTTCATCCACTCACTTTATTATGATTTTATGTATGTTCTTACTGGTCATTTTTGATGTGATTATTCTATGTGTACATTCCAATTGACCCCAAATAGCATTGTTTTGTGTGTTACCTAGTTTACACAAATCATATGCTGTTACATATATGCTCAGGAGCTTGTTCTTTTTACACTGTATGTTATCATTTTGATATATACTTATGTCCATAAAAACAGATCAAATGTGTTTATTTTAATAAATTTTTAATTGCTTTATAGTCTTCCATTACTTAATTATACTAGAGTATAACTTAATTATACTAGAGTATATTTTCAATTGAAAATAGACAATTTAATTGTTTCCAGTTTGGGGATTTTACAAAGATTGCTACAAAATGTATCCTTCTACATACATCCACTTATACCTGAGCAGGAGTTCTCAGGCATACAGACCTAGATATTGCCAATAAAAATGAAAACTTTCAGTCAACCTAGCTTAAATGAAAACATTTATCATTTTACTTGAAAGCAGGTTTTAAGGTGGGTTGGCATTTTAGGGTTGGTTTATTCAAGACTCAATAAGGTTGTCAAGGAATTATTCCCTTCCATCTTCCATCTAGTCGTCCTGGGTGCAGCTTTTTCTCAGGCTAGTAGTGGAATGATTAAAACAGTTGCAAATGTTGCGTCTAAATAAAAGTGCCCAGGAGAAGAGGGAAGGCTGTTTTGCCTAGGACGATCACTTAGGAATTATAATGTTTCTGTGGGATACTCCCAGAAGACCTCCCCTTATAATTCATTGGCTGCAATTGTGTCTCTGCCAATGGCAATATAACCACTTTTAGAAAAAAAAAATCAATCCCATTCCTGGAACTGGGGTTATATCTTCTTCCATTGAAACTCAGGACAGTACTGGGGAAGGAATGGCTGGGCAAACAAAATCAGATTTCTACTAAAAAAAAAAAAAAAAGATAAGGGATTGAGAAAGGACACTAGTAGGCATCCAATGGCGTTCAATGCTCAAATGTCCTAGCTTTACTAGGCATTGCCAAAATGTACTTCAAAGTATAGATACCAATTTAAACACACCCCTAATATCAGAGAGTTCGTTTCAGACATCCTCACCAGCATTTAGTAAACTTAGGTGTCACATTATTGCTGGTTTATAAAGTATGAAATGTTTCATTATTGCCTTACTTTTCCTGATTACTTTTCATGTTTTTGGATGTTCCATTTTTTTCTGAGTTTTCTTTTTTATTCCATTTGACCACTTTTCCATCTGGTAGTCTTTTTTTCTTATCGAGTTGTAGGAATCCTTCCTATTTCTGTACGCTATTCCTTTGTAAATATAGATTACAAGTATTTTCTTTCAATCTGTTTCTTGTCTTTTAACCTTGTTTATGTGAATAGGAAATTCTAGAGTTGTTGGAGTCCAAGGTTAGGCAGGAAGAAAGATGAAAGCATAGTAGGTGTAGTAGGATCCAGGAATATAAAATTTTAAATGTTTGGAAGTGGAGTCATTCTGTGTACAGTGGAAGACCAAGGCTTGGGAAGTAAGGTGCTGAGACAGAAAGAATTATATGGGGTAGTAAATGAACTGTGAGATTGGGTACCTCATTACTGAGCACCTACCATGTGCCAATTTCTGTTTTAAATGTGTTAGATGTATTAGTCAACTTAACCTTTGCAACAATTCTGTGAGATAAGTGCTGTTATTATATCCCAGATTTACAGATAGGAAACTGAGGCATAGAGGAGCTAATGTTGTCCAAGCCACCCAGTAGGTAAGTGGTCGATTATAATTTCAACTCACGAAGCTGGTTTCAAAGCCTATGTTCTTAACTTCTGTTTATGCTGTCTCTCATATCTCATGTTTGCTGTTATGTTGGCAAGATTTGGGAGAGAGAAACACAGAAAGAGCTGTCAAAGGCTTCTCCTGTATATAAGCAGTTGGCAATATGAATTTAGTTGTCTTTTAAAGAATTTATATTCTCAGGTTAAGACATGTTGGAAAAATAAGCATGTGAATTCCAAAGTTCTTCTTTGATTCAAAACCAGTTATTTTTCCACCTTACCCCTCCCTCCCTCTCTCCTTTTCTTCTTTGCTGTATTTACACTGTTTAAATATGCTTTATAAGTTTTCAGTATTAAACTCTATTATGATAGCCATTTTGCCTAGTGTCGTAAGCACAATCCATTAGCAACTTCAGATATGAACACAGCCAATCGACTTAAGTAATCATGAAATAAATAATTCTTTGTTTAAGTATAACATTCTGTCTCTTCATCTTTAGGTGTTTTACTGTCCTCATCTGGATTTAGAAAAGTGAAGGAAACATTAAAAGTCTCTGAGTTTTCAATGTCTCCTGTAAACAACTTTCCCTCTTCATATAATGAAGGAATATTTGTTTCTTTTTTCCATTATCCCCCAATAAAAAACATTAAAATTTTTAGATCTAAAGCCCCAAAATCACCATAAAGATAATGAGAATTGAAACTTACGACTAGGCTATGGCATCCTGCTTCCGCCTGAGAGCTGGAGTAAGCAGACACAGCAAGAGTCAGAATGCCGAGGACATCAGACGGGTTTGGCTTTTCTATCTTCAGCCTACCTGTCTAAAATCACAATTGTCACAGTCACCCACTGGTCTTAACACATATTCTCAGTCTGAGTGAAAAATTGCCACATATGGCTAAAGAGAAGAAAAGCAACTGTATCACTTGTATCAGGAAGGTGTATATTACTCCCAATTAAGAGACACCAGGAATTACTTTCAAATGCCACTTCTCCAATATATTTGAAAGGACTCTCAGGGGATCAGGTCCACTGATGAGGACAATGATCCTGCCAACCTGAGCCATGTCACTCTGTTCCAGTGCTAGCGGACGGTTTTCAAACTCTAACAGAGTGGGAGTAACTAATCAGGAAGATTTGAACTAGATATCTTCCCTTGGGAGAACTAAACAGAAATAGAGGATAATGAGGCTGAACTAGTTTTGTTGTGGGGAACAATTGTAATATCTTCTACCATTCATTGTCAAAGTATTCCCATTATGTAAAGGAATATGTGATTTGCTTCTATCAGATAATTGCTTAGTTGTTCTGTTGTCTTTTCCTTCTTCTCTCAATAGATTTTAAATTTTATAAAGGGCAAGGATTATGGCTTGTATTACATTTCCTTTCTATACACAGCACTACTCCCTTCTATCTGTTCTTTCTGCTGGCAAGAAAAATTGCCCCATCTCCTTTCCATAACCCAGACTTTTCTTTACCTGAGTCTGAATGCAGACAGACCCCATCAAGTAGAGACTGATAATTACTCCCTGGGCATTGTTTAGTAAACAGATGATCAGAATTGGCCTCCTGGTGTTTTAGTGCACTATTGACATATTTGTAACTTCAGAAGCTAAAACCAAAGTGCAATTCTTCAGAAAAACTCAACACATCTACAGACGCCCTCCACCCCCCGCCACCACACACACATAGATGCACACAGAAAGAAAAGATAGTAAAGTCATGAAGTAATTGAATTCACTTTAAGAGTTTGTTAAACGTTTAGTGTATGATAGACATTGTGCTAGGTCCTGTCAATGACACAGAATTGAATTATACCTGGCTCAGACCTGTAGCAATCCACCCTCTGGTGATGAATACAGACAGGGATATAAACAACTCCAAGATGAGACAGCCTGTAATAAACACAACCCTGGAAAAATAAATAAAAGATTATAAGACTGTCAATTATATACATAATTGCAGAGTTATTAAATCACTATGTCTACATAGTAAGCTATATAAATAGACATTTCAACTAGACCATCCATCTTTCCACATATGGGAGTCAACACAGATCTGCGTACTGGTTGGCTTTTCTTCTAAAATTATCACTTTGAAATGTGGTTTTATTTGTCTGTTTGTTTGCGTGATGTAGTCAAATGTGGTTTTCTAAGTTGATTTGAAAATTGTATTATCTTTCCTGCTAAATTGGCACCTGTCTTTTAGAATGTCATTTTCTTTGTTGCTAGTTTTTCATACTCCATCCTTCCACAATTCTCTGTTTTTTTTTTCAATTTTTATCTGTTTCTTTCCTTCATTCTGTTGTTCATTTCCTTCTTGCTCGCTGTACCCTATACCTATAGTATTACTACAAACACATTTTTTAAAATTATTATCCAAATGGTGGGAGAAGTAATTTTCTTTTGAAGAGGAAAATATTACCAGGAGGACAATAATCTCCATCAAAATAATGCACACCATTCTGGAGAGTGCTAGTTCTCAGAAGCAGGAGCAAAAGCGTATTTTCCTTTTGAACTATCAATGGCTCTATTAACAAAATTTCTAGTCTTTCTATATAATGAACAGTTGACAAAGGCAAGAGCAGACACATAAACTAATTACTTTTGACCAGTGGAATTTTGGGCATGTTGTAGAAATCAAAACTTACTCACTGATTGATTGGTAATTGAACTCCTCTTGTTAGAGAAACATAGTAAAGGTATGTAAGCATTCACTGTTTCAGATTGTAGTCAATTACCTAATACCGTATTCATATGTAGTTTCTGATTTGATCCCAATTGCAAGGCTGTGAGACAGCCTAGGTCTGGATTTCCTACTTTTCACAGAGAAAGAGGCTGAGGTCCAACAACATAAAGTGGGATTATGGCCGTCCCTGAGCAATTGGTACAAGAGTCCTGGTGCTTGGACTAAAATCCATTGTTTTTAAAAATTAACATTTAATCATCAATTCTAGTGTTTAGAACTTGAGGGAGATATGTTGTAGTCATTAATTCTTTTTTTAATTTTTGGTTGCATTGATATATATATTTATGACTTACAAGAGGTACTTTGATAGAGGCATGCAATGTGTAATAATCATGAAGTGGCATCACTGTCTGGGGCTAATACCCACGGTTTGGCATCTCATGCCAGGAGGATTAAGGACACGGACATGTGGGTGGGTTGAAGAGTGGAAAGTTTAATATGCAGAAGAAAGGAGAGAAGAGAGCAGCTCTCTCTCTCTTGCAAGAGAGAAAAGTCCAAAAAAGGGGAAAATGGTGGACTGCAGCAGATTCTGCAGGCAGGCTTGAGGATGTGGTGTCTGATTTAATGTAGGACTCACAGATTGGTTTGACCAGGTGTGATGTTGTCCCACCCAATGTTATTATGCAAATGTGATTTCCACTTGTCTGCTCCTTACTGTACACATGGCAGGCAAAAGGAGAGGATGGAGCTGTCATTTTGAACATGCCTATTCCCAGGTAGTATATTCCTATGGGCACAACTGCTGGCATTAACCTATGCAACCTTCCAGCTTGCTTGTTTATGTATGAAGCTCGATTTTACAGGATGTTCTTGTTAGAAAAAAAAAGTAATTCTGGAGCTGCTTTTCATTAGGAAAACCTTACTGAGGACTCCTGTACCCTTAATATCTTCCTAAGCGATTTCTTTTTAACTCCTCTATCAATGACATTAGGGTAAATAGGGTATTCATCACCTCATGCATTTATCCTTTGTGTTTAAAACTATCTGATTATACTCCTTTCTCTATTCTAAAATGCGCAATTTAATTATTTTTTTACTGTAGTCACCTCATTATGCCGGCAAACACTAGATTCTATTTATTCTTTCTAACTATTTTTTTGTGCCCAATAACCATCCTCCCTTTCTTCCCACCCCACTCACCCTTGCCAGCCTCTGGTCGTTATCTTTCTACTCTCTACCTCTGTGAATTCAATTGTTTTAATTTTTAGCTCCCGCAGATAAGTTAGAACATGCAATGTTTGTCCTTCTGTGCCTTATTTCACTTAACATAATGACCTCTATTTCCAACCATGTTGTTGCAAATGACAGCCTCCTATTTTTTTTATGGCTGAATAGTACTCCATTGTATTGATGTACCACATTTTCTTTATCCATTCATCTGTTGATGAACACTTAGGATACTTACAAATCTTAGCTATTGTGAATAGTCTTTGATATATTGATTCCCTTTCTTTCTGGTTTACACCTAGCAGAGGGATTGCTAGATCATATGGTACCTCTATTTTTAGCTTTTTGAGGACCCTCTAAATTGTTCTTCAATGTGATTGTAATAACTTACATTCCCACCAACAGTGTCCAAGGATTCTCCTTTCTCCACATCCTTGCCAGAATGTGCTATTGTCTGTCTTTTGGATAAATGTCATTTAACTGGGGTGAGGTTATATCTCACCATAGTTTTGATTGCAGTTCTATGATGATCAATGATGTTGAGCATCTTTTCATAAACCTGTTTGTATGGCTTATTTGAACAATGTCTATTCAGGTATTTGCCCATGTTTTAATCAGTTTATTAGAGGTTTTCCTATAAAGCTGTTTGAGCTCCTTATATATTCTGGTTATTAATCCCTTGTCTTATAGGTAGTTGCAAATGGAATGTTTTTCCCACTTTGTGGGTTGTTTCTTCACTTTGTTGATTGTTTCTTTTGCTGTACAGAAGCTTTTGAACTGGATACGATCCCATTGGTCCATTTGTGCTTTGTTGTTGTTTTATCTGTGCCTGTTGAGTGTTGCTGAAGAAGTCTTTGCCCACTTCAGTGTCCTGAAGAGTTTCCACAATGTTTTCTTGTGATAGTTTCATAGTTTGAGGTCTTAGATTTAAGTATTTAATTCATTTTGATTTGATTTTTGTGGAAGGTGAGAGATAGGTGTCTGGTTTCATTCTTCTGCATGTGGATATTCAGTTTTCCCAGCACCATTTATTATAGAGACTGTCCTTTCCCCAATGTAAATTCTTAGAATCTTTGTCAAAAATGAATTCACTGTGGATATTTATTTATGGGTTCTCACAAAAATGAAAAAACATTCCATGTTAATGGATTGGAAGTATCTCTATTCTGTTCTACTGGTCTATATATCTGTTTTTATCCCAGTACCATGTTATTATGGTTACCATAGTTCTGTAGTATAATTTCAAGTCTAATGTGATTCCTCCAGTCCTGTTCTTTCTGCTTAGGATAGCTTTGGCTATTCCGAGTCTTTTGTAATTCCATATAAATTTCAGGGCTGTTTTTTTCTTTAGAAATTGTATTAGATCTACAGATTGCTTTGGGTAGTATGAACATCTTAACAGCACATCATTGGCAAACAAGGATAATTTGACTTCCTCCTTTCCAATTTGGATGCCCTTTATTTCTTTCTCTTGTCTGGTTGCTCTAGATAGGGCTTCCAGTACTACATCAAATAATTATGGTGACAGAGGACATCTTTGTTGTGTTCTAGCTCTTTGAGAAAAGGCTTTCAGTTTTCCCCCATTCAGCATGATACTAGCTGTGTGTCTGTTGTATAGGGCTTTTATTATGTTTAGGTATGTTCCCTCAGTAACCAGTTTCCTTCAGAGTTTTTATCATGAAGGAATGTTGAATTTTATCAAATTATTTTTTAGCATCAATTGAAATGGTCATATTATTTTTGTCTTTCATTCTGTTAATATGATGTATCATATTGATTTATTTGCATATGTTGAACCATTCTTGCATTGCTGGGATAAATCCCACTTGGTCATGAGGCATGATCTTTTTAATGTGGTGTTGTATTCAGTCTGATAGTATTTTGTAGATAATTTTTACATCAATATTAATCAGTGATATTGGCCTGTAGTTTTTATCTTTTCATGTGTGTTTGTCTGGTTTTCATATCAGGTTAATAGCGGCCTTGTAGAATGAGTTTGGAAGTATTCCCTCTTCCATTTTTTTTTTGGAATAGTTTCAACAGAATTAGTGTTTGTTTAAATGTTTGAGCATTTAAAGTCAGCTCATAGGCTTTTGTTAATTCTAGAAGTCTTTTGATTAAAACTTAGATCTTTTACTTGTTATTGGTCTGTTCATGTTTTGAATTTCTTCCAGTTTCAACCTTGGTATGTGTCTAGGAATCTGCTCATTTCTTCTAGATCTTCCAATTATTGGCAGATAGTAGCCACAGTAGCCCCTAACGATCCTGTGAATTTCTGTGGTATCTGTTGTAATGCCTCCTTTTTCAGTTATGATTTTATTTCAGTCTTCTTTCTCTTTTTCTGAATTAGTCTGACTAAAGATTAGTCAATTTTATTTAATTTTTTTAAAAACCCAACTTTTGGATTTTAAAAAAAATATTGTTCTCTTTATTTTGATTTCATTTGTTTCTTCTCTGATCTTTACTATTTATTTTATACTACTAATGGTGAGTTTGGTTTGCTCTTGCTTTTCTAGCTCTTTAAGATGCATCATTAGGTTGTTTGGGAGTTTGATGATTAAATGCCTTGAGATACTCTTATTTGGGTTAACTGTTTGATGTTCTATAATCTTCTTGTACTTGGATCTTCATACTGTTCTTTTAGGTTTGGTAAGTTCTCCATTATCATACCTTTGAATAAACTTTCCACCCTTATCTCTTTCTCTACCTCCTCTTTCAGACCGCTTTGAGGCTATTTTCTTGATCCTGTTTGGTTTCCTGTTTTCAAATAGCCTGTCTTCACACTAATTCTTCAAATTTATCAATTCTGTTATTGAAAGACTTTGATGCATTCTTCAATGTCTCAATTGCACTTCTCAGCTTCAGAATTTTTGCTTGATTCTTTTTAATTATTCCCATGCCTTTGTTAAATTTATCTCATAAAATTCTGAACTTTTTCTCTGTGCTATCTTGAATTTCCTTGAGTTTCCTCAAAACAGCTATTTTGAATTCCCTGTTGTTTGAAAGGTCACATATCTCTGTTTCTTCAGGATTGGTGCCTGGTGCCTTATTTGGTTCATTTTTTGAGGTCTTGTATTCCTGGATGGCCTTGATACTTGTGCATGTTCTTCTATGTCTAGGCATTGAAGATTTAGGTATTTATCATTGTTTTCACAGTGTAGGCTTGTTTGTACCTGTCCTTCTTAGGAAGGCTTTCCAGGTATTAAAAAAGACTTGGGCGTGGTGATCTAAGCTGCATCTGAATTAGGGGGTACCTCAAGCCTAGTAACGCTGTGATTTTTCCAGACTTTTAGAGGTATTGTCTTGTGGTCTTGGACATTATCTGAAATAATTCTTTGGATTATTATCCAGAGACTCTTGTTCACTTCCCTTACTTTATCCCACAAAATTTGAGTCCCTTGTTTTGTTCTGAGCCACCTGGAGCTTGGGGTTAAGAAATATAAGCACCCCTGTGGATACAACCACTATGACTGTGCTGAGTCAGACTTGAAGCCAGCACAGCACTGCGTCTCACCCAAGGCCTGTTGTAACCACTCCCTGGCTATTTACCTATGTTTTCTCAAGGCTCTGGGGTTCCACAATGAGCAGATAGTGAAGCCTGACAATCCTGTGTCCTTCTTTTCAGGTGACAAGATATCCCAGGCTCTAGGCATGTCCTGAGATGCCATTCAGGAACCAGGGAGTAGAGTCAAAAACCTTAGAAATCTATCTGGTATTCTATTGTACTGGTATTCTATGATCTGGCACATAAACCCAAAGATGTGGTACTTCCCACTCTTTTATCCTAGTTCCAAAGCTAGAGGAGCCTCACCCCATGGCTACTGCCCACCACAGGCACATAGAGAGTGCTGCCAAGCAACCTCCATTGTTCTCTTAAGACTCAAGGGCTCTTACGTCAGGTTGGGATGAAAGCTTCCTGGCCTGGGACTAACCTTTCAAGGCAGTGGGCTCCCCTTTGGTCCAGACAGGTCCAGAAATGTCATCTAAGAGCCAAGGCCTGGAATCAGGGACCCCAAGAGCCTGCTTGGTGCTCTAACTCACTGTGGCAGAGCTGGTACCCAAGGTGCAAGACAAAGTCACTTTACTTTTTCCTTTGCTTTCCTCAAGCAGGATCTCTCCCTGTACTCACCATAGCTGTGAATGTGCTGATTCTCACCTGAAGCCAGCAAATTTCCCCCAAGGCCCATAACATACTACCTGTGTATTGGACTCACCCAAGGCTCATGATGTACTACCTGTATATTACTACTGCTTATTCAAGGACCAAAGGCTCTTCAGTGCCCGTGATGAATCTTGCCAGGACTGGGTTCTTCCCTTCAAGGCAGTGGGCTCCCTTCTGGCTGAGGGTATAACTAGAAATGTCCTCCAGGAGCTAGAGGCTGGAAAGAGGGCCTCACAATGCTAACTAGTGTCTTATTCTGCTGTGACTGAGCTGGTGTCAAAGATGTAAGACAATGTCCTCCCCATTATTTCCTCTCCTCTCCTCAAGTGGAAAGAAAAGGTCTCTTTTGGGGCCACAAGCTATACAGCCTACGGTTAGGGAAGGAGTGGTGCCAGCACTCCTCTGGCTGCCCTGGTTGGTGTCTCAGTAGCTCATGTGCCCCTCTAGTGCACGGATCTGAGATCTGTTCAGCACCAGGACTCATCCAGGAGTTAGAGTTCTTAAGATCCAGATTTCCTTTCAAACTTACTTAGGGCACCAGATCATTCCAATTCAAGGTGGCCAGGGTCATAGAAACGGGAGTTCTGACCACTGGGATAGGCACTTCTCTTTTGGATAGGGCTGATTTAAATACTCCTGTGGGTGGGTATCTGGTGAGTTTGGTCTGGTTTTACTTACTGCTATAGCAGAGCAGCACTGAGTCCAATGCAGTGTCTCACAATTGCTGCACTATTCCTCTCCTAAGCACATAGATTCTTTCTCTGTGCCAAGCAGTGGCTGCCAGGGAATGGGAGAGGAATGGCATCAGCAACTCAAGATTGTTTTTCCTACCTCTTCAGTGCCTGTATCAACATCATTAAGTTAAAACCAGGTACTGCGAATGCTTACTTTGTTTTTGGTCCCTATGAAGGTGCTTTTTAAAAATGTAGATAGTTGTAAAATCGGTGTCCTTGCAGGGGCAAGGTGGAGCATTCTATTCTGCCTTCATGCTCTGTCTCTGAACCCTCCATGTCTCAGTCATGTTAAATTCATTTGCAAATACCTTGATTTTTTACCCTAAAATGACCACGATTTAAAAGAATAATTAGGAATTCAAATTTATCTTTTTCCCCATTTCTTCATTCAAAATATGCTCACTGATTTTGATGAGGAGAGAGATATTATAATTTTGGTTTGGCTTGTAGTGGTTTATGCTTCACCAACCGAGTATGAGATGGAAGTTCAAGAAACATTGGTGGAGGAAGGGGAGCTCACCTCATTAATAAAAGCAATTAGTGCATCCCCACCTGAGCAGCCAGCTAGCCCAGGGTGTTCTCAGTGCACCACAGGCATCTTAGTGCCGTCTGTTAACTGGACAAGCTAGTCTTGGCAGGAATCTAAATTTTGCCATTGATTTTAATTGTCCTCTCCACTTTACAAACTCCCAATTTCCAGCCAATTTTGCTTAAGGGAAGAGTTGATTCTTGGGAGAGAACTTCCACTGTGTCCAGCCCTTTGACATGGCAAAAAAAAAAAGTCTAAAATCAAAGTAGAATGCTTAATTTCTTTAAATATTAGAGGGAAAACTTTCACGTCCAGTGACTTATTTTGAATAAATTATGCTTGTTGGGCAATGAACAGTGAAACAGTAGTAAAACATTGATATCTTTTGCTATATCCTTTAAAATGAAAGCCCTAGAATAGCAAACCCGTTGTAGGTGGAAAGACGTGGAGGTTCCCAGCTGACATCCCTTAGAGGATCTTTCAGTTTCTGAGACCAAAAAAATTTCACACAGTTGGAGAGCTTCTGGCATTTCCTGACCCTTACATAATTTCCTCATTATTTAGCAGAGCAGAGTTTGTTCAGCTCTTTCAGATACCAAGGAGAAGATATACTCCAGTTTCTTTGTTCAAGGATAGGTTCACAAATACATATGATAATAAAAAGGCAGAGAAATATGTCATGTCTGTCACAAATCCAGTCCTCCTGAGCAGTGGGAACAGGAGTCATTGCTGTCCAAAACACGGCAGTAGCTCTAGTTAGCCTGCAACACTGCGAATGACGTAACAACCACTTCAGTTGCTCAGAACTCACTTCTCTTCTTTTTGTTCATTTTGTCTCTGCTAATGACTAGCTGACTTTTATTCTTTTTTCTGTGGCTCTTGAATTTAGCTTCTACTTTCTTTTTGTTTCTTCCTTTCTGTCATCTCTGTGAGTCTCAACTCTTCCATGCAATTGTAGTGAATTTTGTCAATTTTCTGACTGTCCAGTATCTCTCCACAACTCTCTTTCCTAATCCCCCTTATAAATACTTCTTGATTTGTTGTCATCTTGGTAGAAATAATGCCTCATTTCCACTGAAGAAATTAATTCCTGATTTCCTTCTCTTTCTGCCTTTGAGGACTCTGGGGGTGAGCATGGACTTAGATTTTGTCAACATGACTCTTTTTTCTAAGACTTCCAATCTTGAGCAAATGTACAAGAATTAGAAGATGGTTAGAGGGCTATTCATCTCAACAGCAGGCACATGTGCAATATATAAATTGCTCCTGTTCCTTTACTCCTGTTTATTTACCAGACTCTCTACATTTCCTATACATCTGCTATATTTCCTCTGTGCCTCTTAGAGATATTGGTCCCATAAATTGCCCCCTGCTATTTTTGTGAAGTATTACAATGTTAAGTTCATGAGGCTGGGAAATTTTTCGGCTTTATTCACTGTGAATACTTAGCACATCAAGCAATGCTTCATACAGAGTAGGTCCTCAATAAATGTCTGTTAAATGACCAAATTAAACAATAAAATGTCAGTTTCTGTTGCTATCAAGTTTCCATGCTGCGATGCAAGAAGAGACACTCAAGCAGAGTCATGTAGGTTGCTTCTGCTTGAAGTGCCCTTTAATGCAGATGCAGCTTGGTTCACCCCACCCAAAGACTTGACTGGGTTGAGACTAAGATTGAAACTTAAAAAACCAAGATTATTAAAATTTGTAGGGCACAATATTGAAGAGGAGGAAGCTACATAGAGCAAAGCCTACAGAGATCTGCAAGAAATGCTCTTGAATCTTTGAACAAAGCTTTTCTGTGCCTGCATGGGATGAAATTCTACAAGTCTTGAGAAAGGAGATAGAAAAGAAGTAGGTTGAAAAATTCCCCAGACTCACTCATATTTTCCCCCATCATTTAAACTGGAGAGAGCTTGTACTACATAGGGTATTAGTCACTCTAATAAACATGTAATTCAATTAAGAGAATGAGAGATGACATAGAGATAGATAGAGATAGAGATAGATAGAGACAGAGAGAAAAAGAAATAAAAGTTGAAACAGAAAACCACTTGAAGAAATAACAGGACAGAACCTGTAAAATCTAATGAAAACTGTAAACCCATGATCTCAGAAGCTCTATAAACCACAAACAAAATAAACATTAATAAACCTACACTAAGACACATTATCACATTGTTGAAAATGAGTAATAAAGAAAATATTTAAAGCAATCAGAAAGCCATAATACATTATATCCAGAAAAAGAACAATTTATAGCAGATATGTCTTCAGAAAGCCAAAACAAACAATGAAGTAACACCTTTTTAGCATTGAAAGATATTATCAAACTAAAATTCTATATGCAACAGAAATGCCTTTGAAAAATAATTGTTAAATCAAGTTTCCCCCAGACAAGCAAAAGCAGACAGAATTTATTGCAGCAGTCTTGCACTACAAGAAATGTTAAAGAATTGAGTGGCCAAGGTGGGTGGATCACCTGAGGTCAGGAGTTCAAGACCAGCCTGGCCAATATGGTGAAACCCCATTTCCACTAACAATTCAAAAAATACAAAAATTAGCTGCACATGATAAGGAGTGTCTGTAATCTTAGCTACTTGGGAGGATGGGGTGGAGTAATTGCTTGAACCCAGGAGGCAGAGTTTGCCGTGAGCTAAGATCATGCCACTGTGCTCCAGCCTGGGCAACAGAGCAAGACTCTGTCTTAAAAAAAAAAAAAAAAAGAAAGAAAGAAAGAAAGAAAAAAGAAAAAGAAAAAAAAAGAAATGTTAAAGAAAATTATTTAGGCTGAAATAAAAAGTTATCAAGTAAAAACTTGAATCTATATGATGAAATGAGCATCAAAAAAGGTAAATATCTATGTAAATATGTTTTTCCATTTTTAGTATTTTAGTATCTTTAAAAGATGAATCGTAATTCAAAACTGATAACAATATGTTTGGGGTTTAAAGCACATGCAGAGTAAAATTCATAAGAACAAGAACAGAATCAAGACAAAACACAACAAAAAGCAGAAGAGTGGAATAAAAGTATACTGAATCATACATTATTCAGTATAATAGTGCTTGAAAATAGACTATAATGACTTAAAAAATTATATTAGAAAGCTCACAGGAAACACAAAATAAGGAAACAAAAAAATATAAATTATAAGTCAATAGTGGAGGTAAAATGATATACTTTTAAAGATACAAGAGAATTTTTTAGCTCCTT
The DNA here is from genome assembly GCF_009761245.1 of Sapajus apella. Taxonomy (NCBI): domain Eukaryota; kingdom Metazoa; phylum Chordata; class Mammalia; order Primates; family Cebidae; genus Sapajus; species Sapajus apella. The sequence goes on along the minus strand of NW_022436972.1, from coordinate 7,982,264 downwards.
TAAGAGAAGGCATCAAAGAATGAAAAAGGAAACCAAGAACAGATGGAACAAATCTAAGGAAAATAGCAAAATGATAGTTTTAAATCTAATATATTGATAATTACATTAAATGTACATGGGTTACAACAATTAAAAAATATAGATTTAGATTGCATTAAGAGAAAAAACTCAATTATATATTGTTTCCAAGAAGTCTATAACTTACAAGAAACCCGTTTTAAATATAAAGTAACCAGTAAGTTAGAAAATGAAAAATTAAATAAGTGATAAAGTTTTTAAATTGACATCAGACCAAAAGGAATTCAGATTTTAAAAAGTAACAGGAATAAAGAAGAACATTTAAAGGAGTTGATTCATCAAGAAGACCTAATAATACTATGTAAGCACCTAAATACAGAGCTTCAAAATAGATGAAGCAAAAACTAATAGAAATTAAAAATTCAATTTTTTTTTGTATTTCAACAGTCATTAGTAATTTTGGAAAGAGTAGGCAAAATATCACTAAAGAAATAGAAGACTTAACAACATACTTATGAAATTTAACTCATTCACAATGGACTTCATTCAACAGCAGAGGAATATAAATTCTTTTCAAGTACATATGGAATATCTACTAAGATAGGCCATATTCTGGCTCATAAAACAAGTTTTAATACATTTAAAAGGATTGAAGTCTTTCTATGTATTTCCATGACCACAAAAGAAATAAACTAAACTAAAATTAATAACAGAAAGAGGAATATTCTAAATAATGTCACCAAATCTACAACTTAGATTAAATGAACAAACTACTTGAAAGATGGAAACTATCAGAGCTCACTCAAGAAGAAATAGATAACTTCAATTGCCCTGTATCTATTAAATAAATTGAATTCATAGTTTAAAATTTTTCCATAAAGAAAACAATGGGCCCAGATGTCTTCACTGGTAAATTCCATAAACATTTAAGAAATAAATTGGAGCAATTATGTACAAATTGTTTCTTTATATATACAGAGAGAAACAATTTCCAACTAATTTTATGAGTCCAGCATTATTCTGATACCAAAACCAGAAAAGACATTGTAAGAAAAAAATAAAACTATATATCAATATCCCTCAATATTGACTCAGATATTTATTTACAAAATATTAGCAAATCAAATATAGCAATATATAAAAAGGGTAGTCATTCATAAAAATATGGCAGAAAAATATACAAAATATACCAGAAATGTAGTTTGCTTAACATTCCAAAATTGATAAATGTAACTCACTTGATTAACAGATAATAATAGAAAATATATATGCATGTTAGCCAGGTGCGGTGGCTCATGCCTGAAATCCCAGCTCTTTGGGAGGCCAAGGATCACCTGAGGTCAGGAGTTCAAGACTAGCCTAGCTAACATGACAAAACTCCATTTCTGCTAAAAATACAAAAATTAGCTGGGCATGGTGGTGAGCGGCTGAAAACCCCAGCTACTCAGGAGGCTGAGGCAGGAGAACCACTTGAATCCAGGAGGTGGAGGTTGCAGTGAGCTGAGACTGCACCATTGAACTCCAGCCTGGGTGACAAGAGTGAAACTCCATCTGAGAAACAAAAAACAAAACTAAAAAAAGAGAGAAAAGAAAATACATATGCACATTAGCAGAAAAAAAAATTATGTTGTCATCGTAATAGATGAAGAAAGTATCCGACAAAAGTCAACACACTCATGAAGAAAACTCTGAGCAATCTAGAAATAGAATGGAGCTTTCTCAACCTGATAGAAGGCATCTGTGAAAAACGCATAGAAAAAAGCATACTTAATAGTAGAGCATCAAATGCTTTCTTCCTACAAGTGGAAGCAAAGCAAAAAGGGATCAGATTATTTCAAAGTAACTTAATATGTTCTAGTACAAAAGTGAAGATAACTTTTTGGAATCCAAAGACACCCAGCAACCAACATGGTAAAATCACAATGTCTGGCATCCAGTGAAAATTTTTTAATGCATGAAAAGAATCAGGAAACTGTGACCCAAAGGAGGAGAAAAATCAATAAAAACTGTTTCAGTACTGACACAGATGTTACAATTATCAGACAGAAAACTAAAACATTTATTGTTAACTCTTTTACATATTCAGAAAGTTGAGGAGTGACATGTTAAATATTTTTTAAATAACCAAATTAAAATTCTAAAGATGAAAACTACAGTAAGATTTTAAAATGTAGTAAATGTGATTAATGACACAAAAGACACTGCAGAAACAAAGATTTGTGAACTGGAAGACATTGCAATAGAAACCATTCAAATACAGAAGAAAACGGCAAAAAAATCATGAGCAGAGTATCAGTGACCTATGGAAAAGCTCCAAGTTCCATATACATGTTTATAGCCTAATACACCTGTATTTTGAGTCCCTGATAGAGAGAAAAGGGAGTGCTATGGCCTTTTGCAAATATGTAATATTATTTCAAGGAACAGTTCTAACTCATGGTGAGTTTTAGTCAGCATACAAATCTGGACTCCATTGGTTTAGATGTTCTAGTCCCTAAGCAAAGACTGCTTCGAACAGGAAACAAAGCCATGATACTATTGAATTAAGAAGCTGAAAATACTTCTTGGCCATTTGTGGCCAAGATCCATCAGGAATTAAACTGATATTAAATGCTCAAAGAACACTGATCATCTAAAGTTCTTGCCAAATGCAGGGGGAATGTGGCAAGGCAAGATGGGAGTCGTAAATTCAGCTCATAATAATTTCAGAAACAAAAACTCTGCCCTTCCTCAATGGTTAATGAATATATTTATATGTTGTAACTAATTTTCCTTGACTTTCCTTTTCATTCCTTCTGCTAGTCACAGGAAATGAAGGTGAATATTATAAAATAAAGTTGGTTTGATAATTCTGGAAAGTTGGTAAATGGCCCAGAAATCCTCAGCTCAGAGCTGAGGCAAGTAATTTATAGGAATTTGAGTATAATTCTTACAAAGCAAAGGTAAGCAGTTCACTGAACTGTGAAGCACAGTGGCATTGTTTAGGCAGCGGAGTTTTTTATCTTGTTTTGTTTTCTACTTTTCATGTAGATTTGGGAAAAACGGTGTAAGTGTGCATGTTAGGCAATAAAATGGAATGAAGACAGTTGGCATCTGACATACAGAATTTGTAGTTGACAAATGTTCCAAGCCCCTCTTCCAAATGGCACTTCGATCCCTCAGAATAATCTTTCATTGTGTGTGATCATCAAAGGTGCTAGTATCCAGCTCCTGCTGCAAAGTCTACTGGAGCTAGCCTGTCCCATTCCCTACCCGGATAACCAAGGAATGAATATTTGATATAGAGTTAGTCCAGGAGCCTGGGGTCCTTGAATCTCAGGGAAAACCATTCCATGTTGTATGAGACGTCTGGAGGTCATTTAACACGGCTACAGCACAATGCCTCAGGGACATGTGTTCCTGCTGTGTCTCCTGCTGTCCCGTCTTCCACAGATCCCTGCGTCCTGCTTATTTTCCCAGCTTAGTCCTCTAGCCTCAAATCAATCCTGGGAGCCCCAATATCCTTCCAATAAATTATTTTAGCTTCTGCAATCAGGTTTTGTTTGTTTCTTATAGCTGTGTGTGCTGATTTATACAATACTCTGCTCTTTGTGTTATTTATGATTTTGCATTCCGACTCCTTAAGAGACTGGAGATACAATTGGATTAGACAGCCACCATCCAACAGGGAAGATTCTAGTTGGGTATATATGTTATCATGTTCCATCCTTCCTGCCACTCACCAGCATACACATTTTGTTCTGTGGTCAAGGACTCAATCTAGTTTAATTTATCTCTTGGACAGTCATACACCATCAAGCACGATGACCTGTAAGGATGTTTATGAGAAGGAGGCTGTAACTCATGGTTAAGGGTCCTTCACTGAGATGCTCTGAGCTTCTCAGAAAGGGTTGGTGTAACCAGGCTGAACCTTGTGTGGCTTCCTCAGGATAATATAAAAAGCTCTGAAAATTTTTCTTTCTGTGTCAGTGAATTCCAGCTGCTAAAAAAAACCCTCAATTGGTGGCCCCTGAGAGCTTTTGCAAATACACAGCAGGAAAATCACAGCTAAAGTTCAGTCCTATTTCTCCTTACCTTCTTAATCACTACAGCTTATTATGTGCAGTTTCAAGAGCTCCAGCTCCAGCCCAGGGGCTGTGGGTCACTGATCCCTGATTTTGTAGGGCACTGCACAAAGGTACAAATTGTATTCTCTGGTCTGAAAAGGAATGCAGGTTTTTGAGAAGAGAGCAAGCAGGGGTGTGTGTGTGTGTGTGTGTGTGTGTGTGTGTGTGTGTGTGTAAACTGGGAGAGCTTAGGCTTGGGAAGAAACTTTTGGAAGGTTAATTACAGCTGGTGATTATGACAATGGGTTGAATATTATGTTCTTTCTCAAAACTGATGTTTCAATGTGTGATGACAAATATTGATGAAGCCTTTTTACTTTAATTGTGATTCTGTAATCTAGACTATCTTGCCTGCTGCTGGTTGCCATTCACTTTGATTACAGATTTTGCAAATTAGACAGTCACTCTGTGGTGCCTGGCATAGGTGCAGAAGGCAAACACTGCTTGGGGAAAATACATTATTAAGTCTACAGAGTAAGCTGTTACAGGCACTGTGCCCCCAAACCACAGTCTCCATCTTCTATCCCTCCCGTGATGAATGCAGCCTCCCCCATACATTAGAAACAGAGAAACTAAAATCTAATATTTATATCTCAGCATAAGAGGAATAAAATGCTCACGGGCAATCTGTCACTGTTTATTAACTGCATCCTAGTAAAATGTAACCATGGCAGTGCCTTCTCATACATAGATGGCAAGATGGGATTTCTTCCCTACCTCCTTCTTTGTTAATTCTTCCCCTCTCTGCCACTGGTAAAACAGGATGGAAGCATAACAATTCACAGGAAGCGGTCAGTGCCAGTAAGAGAAAAAAATCCTCTTTGGTAGACATCCTTGGGAAGAACTTGAAGGACTTAAAGACTGCCCCAAGCAACTAGCTCTTAGGATACAAGGAGTCCCCCAGAGCTCCTCACATGCCTTCAGGAATCTCCAAAGAACTGCCTGGCAGATATTTAGGGCCCTGAAAGGAGGCAAGAGGCTTAAAAGACCAAGAACAGGCCAGGCGCGGTGGCTCACGCCTGTAATCCCAGCACTTTGGGAGGCCAAGGCAGGTGGATCACGAGGTCAGGAGATTGAGACCATCCTGGCCAACATGGTGAATCTAATAAAAATTCAAAAAAATTAGCTGGGTCTGGTGGTGCGTGCCTGTAGTCCCAGCTACTCAGGAGGCTGAGGCAGGAGAATTGCTTGAACCCAGGAGATGGAGATTGCAGTGAGCTGAGATCATGCCACTGCACTACAGCCTGGGCAACAGTGCGAGACTCCGTCTCAAAAAAAAAAAAAAAAAAAAGATTAAAAAAAAAGACGAAGGGCAATGCCGAGGGAGAAGAGATAGGACAATCAAAGTGAAAAGCTACTCACAGGCCCATGTGAGGTTGATTCTGTGTGAACTGATAGGTGACTTCATGCAAAAATAAAACAACATAAAAACCACCTGAAAAACAATTTTACTCTTTCCTCTGTACCTTGTTTGTGTACTTGGGGATCACTTTTCAGTAAAGGATGTATCTGCATGTCCTTCAATGCATTGTGGATATAATTAAAGGATTCTCTGCTCCATGCTCATATTTTGTCAATTCCCTATAAGAGTTGAATACATCTTATATTGCAGCGAGGCCCTGGAAGACCAGCACAGTACCCCATATACTTTCATGTTGCAGAGCACAGGCAGACACATTAGGCTACCTCTCAATAGATAGGGATACATTCTATGGAAATATGAATTAAGGAGAAAGGATGCACTCTAGAAGCTACCTTCCAGGCAGCCCAGAGAATTAGAGCATTGTTTATTACCATTCGAGATACAACTATAACTCAAGAAGTTAAATGGTCATCATGATGGCCCCAATGCAATTCTAGTACTTGTTCCCTCAGAAGGGAGCGTTTGTTGCTTTTACTCTAGGTTCATGTTAGAAACATGGCTACCCTTATTCTTAGCTTCTGCTGCTTATTTTATTCCTATTGATTTTGGTGGGATAAGTGGAGCATTTTATTCCTATTGATTTTGGTGGGATAAGTGGAGATGGGGAAAAGGTCATATTTGAAATATACTTCAGAGCAAGAGCCAACAGGAGCTGCTGAGTAAATTTGTCTGGGGATTGAGAGAAAGAGGATTCAGCAGTCATGTCTCTTCCTGGTTCTCTGCCTGCCTGCGCTGTCTTCTCTCCTGCTACTTCCCCACTAGTACTTAGCACACTCCTTTCTCTGCCTCCCTCATTATTACACAAAAAAAATCTATTCTTGAACCCAATACCAAAGCCCAGGGACACACTTGTAACTGTCTTTCTAACAAAGCCATTATCCTATGGCATAAATGTTTGCCTCTTCCCAAAATTTGTGTGTTGAAATCGTATCCCCAAAGTGATAGTATTTGAAGGTAGGGTCTTTGTAAAATATTATAGTTTATAGACTCCTTTAAAATAATTCAATGTACAATCAACTTTTTAAGGAGCATGTAACATACACACACACAGAGAGAAAGGATACATATAAAGGATATTATAAAGTTCGCATGTGGGTGGGGTGTAATTTTAGCCTGTGTTTACACTGCTTGAAGTAAACATTTTACCACAATTATTTATAGGTTGCTTAGTTTCGTGAAAGGGACCAAACATGTCACAATTTAAGCCTGGAGGCTCAAACATGAGAAAATTCAGTTTTCAAAATCTTTCACATAATCATTTATTTGGCATCTGGCATGGCTCAGACACTGTGTTAGGCCCAGAGAACAAATAAGTGAAACAGAGTCTGTGTTCAGCATCATCCAAGGAGACAGGTAGGTCTTGGACTCGGCTTTCATTTCTCCAGGGAGAGGTCAAGGATCCTGAGTTGAGTTAGCTACCATAGTTACACTCACACCTAACTTCTTCAGAGCTCAAGTGCTATAACCAAGCCTTCAATCCTCTCTCAGCAGCAGAGATTCACACCACATTCAGCCTCAATCTTTGCATGGTTGCAACCTTTGGGGATGAAGCACAGAAAGAGGTTGCTTGTAGAGATGTCCCTTAAGCCCATCTGTTTAAAGATGCCAGAATTTGTAGGAGAGCCAGTCTAGTACCTGAGAAGCAGGGGAATTGGTTTAGTGGTTAGGAGGAGAATGAGAACCTAGCAATGAGTATTTCATTTCAGTTTACATTTAGGAATAACAACAGGATAGGACATTGCTTAAAGTAAAATTTGTCTAGAAAAGTCTGCCTAGATCTTCATGCTCATGTTTAACAAACACTTGACCTAAGATCTACATATATGACTTTCTTGCTTTCATTTAAGTAATTTGAAATTTTAATTTAAAAATACCAATTTCACTAAATAGAGCAGAATCAAAAAAGACTTGACTTATGGTGATCTTCAACACTATTCAAAATGAAAACTGAAGTCAGAGTCCTCAACTATAAATATGCAATAGGTCATATGGTAAATATGTTTAAAGAATCCAACTTCTCCACTTAAAGGCATCTTGGATTCTGGAAACAGAGAGACGTGAAGTCCAAAATTCAACTTTGTAACTCTGGTAGAGTATTGGCAACTCAAATGTTATATTCGTCTTTCAAGGCTATTTGAGAGGATTAAAGGCAGTTTGCTTAACAAACCTACCACATAGTAAATGCTCCAGAGAAACAGATAACATAAAAATAAAACAATCACAATTTTTGGAAATGAACAACACACTTAGAGAAATACCAAATGCACTGGAAAGTTTCAGAAATAGAATGAAACAAGCAGAAGAAATAACTTCAGAGCTCAAAGACAAGGTTTTTGAATTAACCCAATCTGAAAAAGACAAAGAAAAAGAATCAAATAATGAAAAAAGCCTCAAAGAAATTTGGGATTATGTTGAACAGTCATACCTAAGAATAATTGGTGTTCCTGCGGAAGAAGAGAAATCTAGAAGTTTGGAAAACATATTTTCGGGAGTAGTCCAGGAAAACTTCCCTGGTCTCACTGAAGATCTAGATATCCAAATGCAAGAAGCTCAAAGACCACTTGAGAAACTCAACACAAAAAAAGATCATCACCCAGGCATATAGTCATCAGGTTATCTAAAGTCAAGAGGAAGGAAATAATCTTAAGAGCTGTGAGGCAAAAATATCATATAACTTATAAAGGAAAACCTCTCAGATTACAGATTTCTCAGCAGAAACCCTATAAGCCAGAAGGGACTGGGGCTCTATCTTTAGTCTCCTCAAACAATATAATTGACAGCTGAAACTTATATACAGCAAAATTAAGCTTCATAAATCAAAAAGAGACAAAGTCTTTTTTGAGACAAATAAATGCTGAAGAAATTTGTCACTACCAATCTAGGACTACAAGAAATGCTAAAAAGAGCTCTAAATCTTGAAGCAAAACCTCGACATACACCAAAATAGGACCTCCTTAAAGCATAAATCTCACAAGGTCTATAAAACAATAACACAAAATTTTAAAAAAAGTATTCGGGTGACAACTAGCATGATGAATAAAACAGTACCTCACATCTCAATACTAATATTGCATGTAAATGGCCTAAATGCTCCACTTAAAAGTTACAGAATGGCAGAATAAAAATTTACCGACCAAGTATCTGCTGTCTTCAAGAGACTCACCTAATGCATAAGGACTCACATAAACTTCTAGTAAAGAAGTAGAAAATGATATTCTATGCAAATGAAAACCGAAAGTGATTAGAAATAGCTATTTTTATATCAGATAAAACAGATTTTAAGGCAATGATTATTTAAAAAATACAAAGAGTGACATTGTGGTAGTGATAAAAGGATCAATCCAATAGGAAAATATTACAATCCTATATATATATAAATTTATAAAACAATTATTACTAGACCTAAGAAATAAGATAGCTGGCAACACAATAATAGTGGGGGACTTCAATACCCCACTGACAACACGAGACAGGTCATCAATACAGAAATTCAACAAAGAAACAATGGTCTTGAACTATACCCTAGAACAAATGAATTTAACCAATATTTACAGAACATTCTATCCGACAGCTGGAAAATATACATATTTTCATCAGCACATGGAAGATTCTCCAAGATAGACCATATGATATGTCACAAAATAAGTCTCAATAAATTTAAGAAAACTGAAGTTATATCAAACACCCTCTTAGACAACAGTGGAATAAAATTAAAAATTAACTTCAAAAGGAACCCTCAAAACAATAATTCTTCACTCTAGGAATTTTCTATCTTTGGAACTTTTAGTTGGATTTCATAGGAAATTATATCCCAATCCTGTTGTTTCTACAAAGATGCTTACTTTCCACCTGATCCAATTTCTCTTCTTAATAAATAATAGAGGTCATTAGAAATTCATGATCAAACTGTGCCTTAAATTTGTTTCCCTGTGAATTTAACTTTAGAAATTAATGAGCTCTGCTGATACATTTTCCTGGTGAATTAATGAAAGATTATGTAATTCTGTTGAGCTACATCAGGAATTCTAAGTTCTATTCTAATGTGACATCTGTCCTGACCTGGGCACTAAAGACCCAAAATTTCCTTCTGGAGTTTCTTAGAATAACATGCCACTTAAGTTTGAATCAGGTGTTGATAAGAAGGGTGATGGGTTCTCGGTGAGAAAATGAAAATTAGGGAACAATAGTCAAACTGGGGATAGGGCCTTGAAAATGTCACCATTATGGTGCAGTGGAAGAGTTGGGAAAAGTTTCTTGTTTTTGTTCGTTTGTATCTGAGGAAGTGAGTCCATGTGAGGGGTTCTCAGGCAGTGTGATTAATAAGTATTCTGAATTGTGAGGATGGTGGAAATCTCTGTGGGAAGGAAATCTCTTTGAGTGAACTCCTAGGTGAACTGAATGTTCCACTTAATTGCACCTCATTTTAGTGGAAGGGAGCCATTTCCCAGATTTCTAAGGCTCTTCTGCTTACATGTAGACTATTGGTATAGCCATCAGTACTTTGAAGGCTGAGAAACACCAAGAGCTAGCAGCCAGGCTACCTCACTGGCACAATGCAGATCACAAGTCTTGTGTGTTATTCATCTCTTAGTGTGTTGAACTTAAATTTTTTAAATCTATGCCACCCCGGTATGTTACTTCATTTAATCCTCATGACAAACCCAGGTGTTACTATTATCCTCATCAATGATATGGAAACTGAATCTCTCAGAGGATAAATATTTATCCCAGATCAGACATCTAGTGTGTAGAGGATCTAGGATTTGACTCCAGCAAATCTACTAAAAACAAAAACAAAACATTGATCTGAGGTTATGTTTTGGGGAATAAACAGTTTTTTTTTCAACTACCCAATACTGTAGACAAGCAACTGTAAAATCCAAAAAATCCATAAATGAATTAACATTTCTTTTCTTTCCTTTTTTTTTTTTTTTTTTTTTTTGGTGGGGGGGATGGAGTCTCACTCTGTCACCCAGGCTGGAGTGCAGTGGTGAGATCTTGGCTCAAGGCAACCTCTGCCTCCTGGGTTCAAGAGATTCTCCTGCCTTAGGCCTCTTGTGTGAACTGCAGGTGCATGCCACCATGCCTGGCTAATTTTTTGTATTTTTAGTAGAAACGGGGTTTCACCGTGTTAGCCGGGATGGTCTTAATCTCCTGACCTCATGATCCGCCCGCCTCTGCCTTCCAAAGTGCTGGGATTACAACCATAAGCCACTGTGCCCGGCCATGATTTAACATTTTCTTGAGGCTCAAAATTAGTTCAAAATAATAACAACTCAATACTAAGTGTTAAAAGGGGGAACAATATTAAAAATCCAACCCGACTAGAGTTGCTTCTACTTTTAAAGAAGAGGGTGACATAATTCACAACTAATGAGAAATAAATCTTTATACTGTTCTCTTCCCGCCAAAGCCAGTGTCTAGAAGAGTTTTTCCAAATTTTTTGTGAGTTTACGAAACAAACAGAGAGAAGAGGAGAGAGCAAGCTGAATAATATGGCCACAGCCTACAACCCATTTAGTGTAAACAATCAAGAAATCCTTTTTAAAAAGAAGACTAATACAGAATTTTTTTTTGCATTTCTGTAGCTCAAATCATGTTTGTATCATAAATCTTTAGTAAAATTGGCAATATACAAAATATCTTGGGTGAGAAATTATTGAAAAAAATGAGAAAAGGGCTGATTTCCACATCTACATTATCAAGAAGAGAACAGGCAGAGCTGCAAGAAGTGAGGCATTAGCAAGTTCCAAAGCCCTGCAGGAGCAGCAGGCCACAGCCAGAAATGACCAGAAGAATGGAAGCCCTCCAGAGAGGGTTTCACTTAACTCTGGGTCTTTATAGGGCAACCACGTGATAACAGGGAAAAGATGGATTTTTGACCTTCAGTTACTTTCCATTTTGCCTGATCATAACTACTAAAGTTATTTTGTGGGACTGTTTCTTGAGACAAATCAATATCTTTAAAAATGTATCCAAGGCAGGAAGAACTGTCAGGTGGAAGTTTTTGTCAGAAACTTAAAGAAAGGCCTAAAGGAGGGTAGGTCTTAAACTCTACAGTGCAAGGCATGACTAAACCTCTGGGACCCCAGCTGCTCACACCCGTCCTGTAACAACCATCACAGTGGCCAACACTTTCAGGGAAAGGATCAATTCAATTTCCTCCTTAGAAGGAAATGGGAGAGAACAAATAGGGAGGAGAATAGGAAAGGTGCCATTACATCCCCTGGGTCAGTTTGTCAGTTTGTCAACCCAACATAGCAAAACTAAAAAGTGCTTAATTTCCTCCCCTGCAAGGTTCCACTCCAAATAAAACTTCCAAATTAGAGGAGTAAACTTCAGATGAAAGATGCAGCAGCCTACATGACATGAGAATAAATGTTGCCAGTCCCGCTGCTCTTTAGCTTCCAGGGCATGTCTCTGTCACCTGAAAGTACCACGGGGATGGCGGAAAGTGTATGAATCTCCAAATAGAATTTTGGCATGGCTGGGGATGTCTGTTATCCCATCCTATGTAGTGCTTCAGATGCTTTGAAATTGGCAATTCTTGGAAAACATAGACTCTTTTATTCATATGTGTATCCCCAGAACCTGTCTTATGCCAGTGGCTGTCATGCAGTAACCCTTCATGATTGTTTTATAATGACAGTAAGCATGTATTAAATATGACAGATTATTATGTGGTGCTAAGTACTTGATATGGTTTGGCTCTGTGTTACCACCCAAATCTCATGTCACATTGTAATCCCCAGCGTTGGAGGGGGGGTCTGGTGGGAGGTGATTGAATCATGGGGGTGGTTGCTAATGGTCTAGCACTATCCCCCTAGTGATGTCTCAAGATAGCGTTCTCACGAGATCTGGTTGTTTGAAAGTGTGAAGCACTTCCCCATTCACTCTTTCTCTCCTGCCAGCCATGTGAGTATGTACCTACTTCCCATTTGCCTTCCACCATGATTGTCAGTTCCTTGAGGCCTGCCCAGAAGCAGAAGCCTGTACAACCTGTAGAACCATGAGCCAATTAAACCTCTTTTCTTTATAAATTACCTAGTTTCAGGTGTGTCTTTATAACAGTGTGAGAATGGACTAATACAGTACTTTAAGCAGAATTACGTGACTTAATTCTCACAAAATTGTTGTGATGTAGACTGTCTAACCTCTATTTTATCAATGATAAAAAAGAGGCTTAAAGAAATTAAGGGAATTTGCCCAAGGTCACAAAACTTTTAAATGGTGAAGTCCGAATATAAACTCAGGCACTTTGACCTCCTCTAATTGTTGAATTTCATTCACCAGAATGATAGAGGTATAAATCAAGAGATGAACTGGAATATACCTATTAATATATTTCTGCATATCCTGCTTATTAGAGGTCTGTTTTATTCTTCCATTGCTTTCTTTCTTTTCTTTTCTTTTTTTTTTTTTTTGAGACAGAGTCTCATTCTGTCACCAGGCACCAGGCTGGAGTGCAATGGTGCAATCTCGGCTCACTGCAACCTCCGCCTCCTGCGTTCAAGCAATTCTCCTGCCTCAGCCTCCCGAGTAGCTGGGACTAAAGGTGCATGCCACCACGCCCAGCTAATTTTTGTATTTTTAGTAGAGACAGGGTTTCACTATGTTGGCCAGGTTGGTCTCGATCTCTTGACCTCGTGATCCGCCCGTCTCGGCCTCCCAAAGTGCTGGGATTACAGGTGTGAGCCACTGCGCCCGTCTCTTCCGTTGCTTTCTAATAACCCGCTACAAACTACTTTCCCTTCCTAAGTCTTCTTGACCTTGGGATAGTGATTCAATTCATTGCATTATCTTCTATGTTGCATGTATGATATAGTGACTGGCAACTTAGTGCTAAAAATGATAGGCACAAACTTTTAAAATGGAATTCCAGTAAAATAAAACCAGAGATCAAAGCAGGATGTAGCTTATATTTATTTGGATTTCACTAGGGGAACATTAGCTCTTTACGACATTGAAAAGATGATGTTTTTTATGATCTTTTTATAATTGATTTACCAAAACACTCTGTCTTATTTAAATTCCAGTGATCCTGAAGAAAAATTGTGCATCCTTAGTTATCGTGTATTTGATGGACTTTAATCATTCATGACTTAAAAAATGTTTCAGTGCAAATGAAATGTAGTTTGGATTCTATAGGAAAAAACTGGATGTTTGTTTGTGAATCACTATTTAAATGGCAGTGTAAGGTAATTAGCTATATAGTTCACAAAGGCAAATACTGCTTCTTAAACCTAGTGTGAGTGATTTGATTAAATTATTCTTTCTTTATGCTTGGATACTTCTACCATAACAAATCAACAACAACGAGCCAAAATTAAGCACTATATTTTTTAAAGTATTTCATTCTTTGACATATGTTAATGAAATTAAAATAAAAAAAGAAAACACGTTGACTACTCAAAAGTATAAATTGCTTAGGTTTGTCTTATGCAGTACAGGGTGGGAATGAATGAAGAAAAGGCAGAGGTATGGAAGTGAAGCCCTCTTCCATTATGTCCAAAAGGAGATGTCCAAGGGAAGTGCTTCTCCTCTCAATATTTAATTAAGGCTCACTATATTTAAATACAATTAAGAGCCATTTATTATTATCATTAATAATCTCATGTTAGTTCAAGTATCTAATGCAATTTAGCTAGGGTATTGATCACTGAAGCTTTAGACAAAGAATATAGCAGTGGTGCTTTGTGTATCTAAAGTTTCAGAACATAAAGGGGAAAGATTAAAATCTGTGTCAGGGCTGAACACGGGCTCAACTGCTGAGTGAAAGGTACATATGTTTGTGTCGGACTATCAGGGCAGGACAACATGAAACAATTACCTACTGGCTTCACCCAGGCCATTGGTTTTCAATCCATGTTCCACGGAGCCCTGGATTATTTTTTGGAGGATTATTTATTGAGACAACTCATCCTGATACTGGAAAAAGGCCTCCAAGAATATCCAGGGCCTCTTTGGGGTTAGGAGAAGCTGAGTGAGCAGAGCAGAAGCCCTGAATAGCTTCTATCAGAGCAAGTCTATTTTGCTTGCTTTTGAGTGGTATTTCACAAATGCTTTCATTTTTAAAAAGAGTTCTGTTACACAAATATGTTAGAATAATGTGACTGGTTTGTTTATTTATCTAGTTCCTCAGGTCTCAGCTTTAATACCATTTCTTTGGAAAGGCTTTTTCTGACCCTCCACCCATCCAAGATATCCTTTGCCTTAAACTCTTTTTGTTTCTTACCCCTTACTGTAAGCTTAATTATTTTTGGCAATTTATTTCCATAGTTTTGAATTGTCTGACTCCTGCATAGATACGTAAGCCCTTCTAGGGAAGATGACTTATCCTTCTCACCCTCCTTAATTTTTTTTTCTATGTCCCCTGTACCTTCCATCCTGCCCGACACATAGTAAGTGCTCAATAAATATGCCGTGAAGAACTGAATGAAAACTAAATGAATGGGTAAATGTGATCATAGCTGTCTTCATTCTAGAATTCAGGCATGCCTGATTATGTCTGGAAGACCAGAAAAGGGAATTCTGTACTAAACAATGGCCTATGCGTACACAGGTAGCGTTCTGACCAAGAACTAGTGTATAAAGAAATTAAAGTCAGACACTTTGCTTCTCTGCATCTAGGCCTATTTCTGTACTGTGCTAGACTATGTGCACACACGTGTCACCTGAAAGTCATAATTTTAAAGATTGTCAAACTACCGTATTTTATTTAGGTTATCTATACAGCCTGGGATGCAATCATTATAAAACACTGTGGAATAAGAATGATAAATGCTAGAAAGTGGGAAAATGTATTTGTTAGAAACTGAGCAAGTGGGCTGTCTTACTGCAGGAGGAGCAGCCATGGTTTTACATCTATAGCACGTCAGGTGAAATAAAGCAAGGCTATCTCCGGAGGCTCCACAAACCTGTCCTGTCACTTCCCGTAAGCACACAGAGACTCTGGTCTCAGAAAAGAAAGAGATCCCCAAAGGTCTGGCTGCTTGTGATTCTGTGTGGAAGTTTACGATTCTTATCTCAGAGGCATTGACTGTGGCCTTGAAAACAAAGGCAGGGGCAGTGAGTAGACTGTAATTTATAAATGTATAAATTAAACAAAGTCTGCTTGAAAACTATTCTGACAGTTCAGGTTTGGCTAGCCTCTTTCAAGGCCTTTTTTATTCTGGAATAGTCACTCTTTTTCTTTAATTAAAAAAACAGATTTTGTTTCCTTATTTAAAAATGCATGAATGTGGCTTTTTTTTTCTACAGAAATTGTACCCTTCGTTGCCGTTATTATATTATTCAAAACACCTAGTATTCGTAAGTCTTTTTAGGTCTTTGAGCATCTTCAAGTAATCAAGTAATCTATCAAATCAAAAAAGATAATTGGAAAGTGACCTTGGAGTTTGATTAATTTACAAACTAACCATGAAGGATTTTAAGAATCAAGGGCCTGAATTAATCTATGAGAAACCAAATAGTGCTTTTTGAGTCCCACCAATGAATGAAGGTTGTGAATTGTTTATGAAGGTCCCTGAATTGATAATTATTCCTGAGTGAATGGTGTCTAACTAACCTCAGAGTTCACACACTGCTAGGTAATCAGCTGGGGCATGTAAGGGGGTTGTTGGCTAACTACCACCTGATGGAAAGGCAAGAAAGCATTCACTCCACCTCACAGTATGAAGCCACTTATGGAATCAAACTGCAACCACTAGGATCTAGGACTCGGGTTCCAATTTGTTAAAACAAAACAAAACAAACCACAGCCAACCAATGAGCTAAGGAGGCCAAGTGTTAAACACGGGGGAGTATTAAGAAAGGGAAGTAGGTGTAGGGTGCTAGATGAAATCTTTATATAGAAAAATGGAAAATGCATCTAGTAATGTAAGTGACTTATAAAATGCTCTGCATGAAATATTTCCTGTGTAAATGTTTTTCCTTGCTGTTTTGTACTTTTCAAGGTAAAGAACGTTATTTAGATGCAAAAAAAGTGCATACCAAATAATAAAAATGTTAAGATTACAAAATGCAGTCTGAGTTATTGTGGCATTGGAGGGGGGGATAGTTATCCAGGGCCACTGAAATCCCCAACTCCTTCCCACGATTTCTGGGAATTCCCAGGTCATGTCCTCACAATCTTTCTGCCTCAGACTCCACACTCTCATATTGTATTCTTATGTCCTTTCATTGGAAGCTCAGTTCTTTCACTGTTCTTTTTTTTATTTCGTTCCTTCCTTCCTTCCTTCCTTCCTTCCTTCCTTCCTTCCTTCCTTCCTTCCTTCCTTCCTTCCTTCCTTTCCTCCTTCCCTCCCTCCCTTCCTTCCTTCCTTCTTTTCTTCTTTCTTTCTCTTGATGGAGTCTCCCCCTGTTGCCCAGGCTGGAGTGCAGTGGCATCATGTCCGCTAGCTGCAACCTCTGCCTTTTGGGTTCAAGCTATTCTCCTGCCTCAGCCTCCTGAGAATCTGAGAATACAGGTGCCAGCCACAACGCCCAGCTAATTTTTTTGTTTTGTTTTTGTTTGTTTGTTTTTTGAGAGGGAGTTTTGCTCCATTCCCCAGGTTGGAGTGTAGTGTTGCAATTTCGGCTCACTGCAACCTCTGCCTCCCGGGTTCCAGCGAGTCTCCTGCCTCAGCCTCCGTAGTAGCTGGGATTACAGGCATGCACCACCACGCTGGCTAATTTTTGTATTTTTAATAGAGATGAGGTTTCACCATGTTGGCCAAGCTGGTCTCAAACTCCTGACCTCAGGTGATCCGGCCACCTCGGCCTCCAAAAGTGCTGGGGTTACAGGTGTGAGACACCAAGCCTGGCCCTAATTTTTTTTTTTTTGTATTTTTAGTAGAGACAGAGTTTCACCATGTTGGCTAGGCTGCTTTCAAACTCCTGAACTTTACAAGTGATCGGCCCTCTTCAGCATCCCAAAGTGCTAGGATTACAGGCGTGAGCCACTGCGCCCAGCCTCTTTCACTGTTTAAAAAAGCCTTCTCAGGTTCATCATTGTGTAAACTGATATTAGTGGAGCCCCATCAGTCTCTGATCACTGTTGCAACTCCTCTTTATTTCCATCTCACTTTCTCTATGCTTTCCGCTTACTTCAGATTTAAAAATGAGCGGATGCCTCATCAGATGAGTTTAATGATCATATTTTGTGACCAGTTATGTATTTAACTTAAAAGCAGATAAGAAAAAAGCAAATACACAAATGAGGTGGGCTTTCCATGAGAGGAATTTCAGTGGGTGAAAAATCATCTCCTTGGACGGACGTGGAGTTACAGGCTCACACCTGTAACCCCAACACTTTGGGAACCTGAGGTGGGTATATCGCTTGAGCCCAGAAGTTTGAGACCAGCCTGGGCAGCATGCTGAGAAGCAGTCTCTACAAAAAAAAAAAAAAACAAAAAAAAAACAAAAAAAAAAACTAGCTGACCATGGTGTCACACACCTGTAATTCCAGCTACTTGAGAGGCTAAGGTGGATCACCTGAGCTCAGGAGACAGATGTTGCCATGAACCAAGATTCCCCACTGCACTTCAGCCTGAGCAACAGAGCGAAACCCTACCTCCAGGAAAGAAGAAGAGAAGAGAAGAGAAGAAACGAGAGGAGAGGG